>NW_015090852.1:3498037-3500286 GCF_001431845.1 Calidris pugnax | reverse complement strand
CTGGCCAGGGTGCGGGGGCGGCGGCTGTTGTGGGGCCGAGGCGCGGCAGGTTGCGGTGGAGGGTGGAAAGGGGCCGCGGGGTTGAGGCGCCGCAGGTTGTGGCGGGGCCTGGGCGTGGGGCTGTGAGGTGCGGCAGGTTGTCCTGAGGGGGTGGCGAGGCGTAGGGTGGGGTATGCGGGTTTGTGGTGGGAGACTGAGGTGTTGCAGGCTTTTAGGGAGGTGGGTGGGAGGTTAAGGGGGTTGGGAAGTGCAAGATATGTGGGGCTGAGGCGTTTCAGCCTGCGTTGGGGGCTGAGTGGGAGGTTATGGGGTAAGGAGGTAAGAAGGGGTTGTGGGGAGGTGATGGGCTGCGGGGCAGAAGTGTTGTGGGTTGTGGTGGGGGCTTGCGTGGGAATGGATGGGTGAGTGTGGAGACGAGAATGGAGAGTGTTTTGAGAGGGCAGATCATGAGGTAAGTGGAAGGATTGGGATTGAGGAATGACTGGTTTGGGAAGGAGGAAGATAGGTGGGAGGCTGTTGGGTGTGTGGTTTGGAAAGAGATGTGCTTGGGGCAGGTAGACAGGATGCTTGGGTGGAGACTGGGAGGCTTCATTAGGTGTGAGTGAAGGTTATAAGGCGAGTTTGGAATATGCTGAGGTAGGATGGCTGGTATGCTGGTGGTAACTGGTTGGGGAAAGATGATAGTTTGGAAGGATGCACTGGTTTGGGGATGGCTGTGGTGGCATTTTATGGTGTATATTTGGAATGAGGCACTGAGGTGAAAGCAAGTGGAGAAAGTGCATGTCGTTAGGAGGTGAGTGGGGAGGGCCACATGGGTATTAGGGGTTGGAATGGGACAGGTGGTTGCTTTGGGGAATAGGTAGGCTGGGGAGGGGATGCTAGACAGTAAGGGCAGTTCTGGGTGCAGCTGGCAGAGATGAGCTGATTTGGAGGAAATGTTAAAAATAGCAGATTGGGGGGACAGGTAATGAAGTGGGACAAATGGAATGGTTTGGGAGTTGGGATAGTAAACTGGGGGTGAGAGGATTAGTGTTGTGAGAAATTAGTTGTGATATGAGTCCATGTAAAAGCAGATGGGAAGGAAGGCTGGGATGAGAAGGTGAGGGGGAAAAAAAGTAGGATGGGGATTGTTGGAGGGGGTATAGATGATGAGGTGGCAGAAGTAAAGAATAGCCAGGGATGGGTTGTGGAGGGGGAGCATGGCTAGATGTTAGCAACATGGATAAGAAAGGGTAGCAGGTGGAGAGATGATCCTGAGAGGTATCCATGGTATATAAAGTGGATGATATTTGTTTGATGTTAGGGATGTGATGATGAATTGTGCCTGTATCTGTCTGTCTGGCAGTGAGACCAGAATAGTGTCTGAGTAGGCAACTATGGGATCTTCATCAGTTGTTTCAGAGCAAATGTGCTAGCAGTCCCAAAAGATGTCAGGCCATTTGGGGGCCTCTGTTAAGGTTTGATGTGTGAACAGTGTCGTACCATGCAGGTGACTCTATTCGTCACATCTTGAATCCTGTGGAGTTCCTGGTCTTCCCCCCCTGCTCCCCCTAACTTCCTTTCTGTCTTACTAGGATTAGCAAAACTTGCTGTTTAGAATACCTGGGTTATGCTTCCCCCTCATCAATCATCCCCTAAATACTGTAAACAGGAACACGAAGACCCCTTACTCCTGCTGCTCACAACTTCCAGAAGTACCAGGTATGAAAGAGGTGGGATCTTTCTGTAAGGGCTTAACCGTTTCTTGACGCCCTCAGGGCTCAAAACCTTGGCCATGCCTCACCTGGACTCTGGCTCCCCTCAGCCCCATTAACTTTGCTGGGGGACCGGCCTCACATGTCCTGCCCTGCACGGGGCCTGCTGGCCGCCATGTCCCACTGCCCTGCTGTGAAGGAAAAACCCTTGAGGCAGCGGCTGCGGTTGCCAACGACCCCATCAGTGTGCACAGGCCTGTGGGGCAGCCCTCGGGGGGGTCGGCTACACCCCCTGATGTGCGAGGGCCCTAGGCCTGGGGAACTTAACTAGCACGGCGGGCGGAGGCCGTTGCTCGGCCATTACACCCTGAGGGGACACTGCGGGGCGGGACCCGGCACGGCACCTCCGCGCGTGCCAGCGGGCTGTGGGGGAGGCCGCCTCACGCCTCGGGACGGGGACCCGGCGGGATAACGCCTCCCTCCCGTCTGCAGGGGGCGCCCTCCCCGCCCCGTCCCACCCTGCCGCGCGCGCGGCCGGCACTCGGCGCAGGCTGG
>NW_015090852.1:3418933-3496253 GCF_001431845.1 Calidris pugnax | reverse complement strand
CTGGCCAGGGTGCGGGGGCGGCGGCTGTTGTGGGGCCGAGGCGCGGCAGGTTGCGGTGGAGGGTGGAAAGGGGCCGCGGGGTTGAGGCGCCGCAGGTTGTGGCGGGGCCTGGGCGTGGGGCTGTGAGGTGCGGCAGGTTGTCCTGAGGGGGTGGCGAGGCGTAGGGTGGGGTATGCGGGTTTGTGGTGGGAGACTGAGGTGTTGCAGGCTTTTAGGGAGGTGGGTGGGAGGTTAAGGGGGTTGGGAAGTGCAAGATATGTGGGGCTGAGGCGTTTCAGCCTGCGTTGGGGGCTGAGTGGGAGGTTATGGGGTAAGGAGGTAAGAAGGGGTTGTGGGGAGGTGATGGGCTGCGGGGCAGAAGTGTTGTGGGTTGTGGTGGGGGCTTGCGTGGGAATGGATGGGTGAGTGTGGAGACGAGAATGGAGAGTGTTTTGAGAGGGCAGATCATGAGGTAAGCGGAAGGATTGGGATTGAGGAATGACTGGTTTGGGAAGGAGGAAGATAGGTGGGAGGCTGTTGGGTGTGTGGTTTGGAAAGAGATGTGCTTGGGGCAGGTAGACAGGATGCTTGGGTGGAGACTGGGAGGCTTCATTAGGTGTGAGTGAAGGTTATAAGGCGAGTTTGGAATATGCTGAGGTAGGATGGCTGGTATGCTGGTGGTAACTGGTTGGGGAAAGATGATAGTTTGGAAGGATGCACTGGTTTGGGGATGGCTGTGGTGGCATTTTATGGTGTATATTTGGAATGAGGCACTGAGGTGAAAGCAAGTGGAGAAAGTGCATGTCGTTAGGAGGTGAGTGGGGAGGGCCACATGGGTATTAGGGGTTGGAATGGGACAGGTGGTTGCTTTGGGGAATAGGTAGGCTGGGGAGGGGATGCTAGACAGTAAGGGCAGTTCTGGGTGCAGCTGGCAGAGATGAGCTGATTTGGAGGAAATGTTAAAAATAGCAGATTGGGGGGACAGGTAATGAAGTGGGACAAATGGAATGGTTTGGGAGTTGGGATAGTAAACTGGGGGTGAGAGGATTAGTGTTGTGAGAAATTAGTTGTGATATGAGTCCATGTAAAAGCAGATGGGAAGGAAGGCTGGGATGAGAAGGTGAGGGGGAAAAAAAGTAGGATGGGGATTGTTGGAGGGGGTATAGATGATGAGGTGGCAGAAGTAAAGAATAGCCAGGGATGGGTTGTGGAGGGGGAGCATGGCTAGATGTTAGCAACATGGATAAGAAAGGGTAGCAGGTGGAGAGATGATCCTGAGAGGTATCCATGGTATATAAAGTGGATGATATTTGTTTGATGTTAGGGATGTGATGATGAATTGTGCCTGTATCTGTCTGTCTGGCAGTGAGACCAGAATAGTGTCTGAGTAGGCAACTATGGGATCTTCATCAGTTGTTTCAGAGCAAATGTGCTAGCAGTCCCAAAAGATGTCAGGCCGTTTAGGGGCCTCTGTTAAGGTTTGATGTGTGAACAGTGTCCTACCATGCAGGTGACTCTATTTGTCACATCTTGAATCCTGTGGAGTTCCTGGTCTTCCCCCCCCGCTCCCCCTAACTTCCTTTCTGTCTTATTAGGATTACCAAAACTTGCTGTTTAGAATACCTGAGTTATGCTTCCCCCTCGTCCCCCATGCCACATATTAAGACACATAATCAGAAACAGTGGGAGGAAAAAAAATCCTCTTGATAATCTTTGAACGTTAGTTCTGTCATATAAATGTGATAACAGGTAAAAATCAAATGGCTGCTTGCAATTAAATGAATAGCTGTAACTTTAGAGCAGTACCTGTTTTTATCCTTGCATGTTCTGTTTGTGCCACCTTATGTGATCTTGAAGGAATCTTTTTTATTTTGTAGTCATGCCCACAACAAGCGTCGATTTCTCTCTTTTAGGGAGCACAAACCAAAAAACATCGGGGCTGTTTAACGTGACTAAGCTTGTGTGCAAGTCTGGTACTCCTCTGAGCCTTTCTTCCCTTTGTCATCCTCTGTGAGCAGTCACCTTCCCACCAAGTCTGACTTGCTAGGATTTGTTACTGGATTTTCAGCCTTATCCACGTGCGCAATTTGTGCCACTTGTAATTAGGATACTTTGGTTTTGCTTTTTCTCCCTGAAGGAATGAAGGATGTTCGTGCACCAGCTGTGGTCTTTTGTCTGTAGAAAAGGCCTTCCTCTTGTAAACCTTTAATAGAGCAGGATTCTTGTTGACAAAGCAGGCAGTGAAATCAAAGAATGGGCTGATGTGAGAGCTCCTCTGCGTTGCTGTTTATACCAGCTACAAGAATATCTATATTCTTAAATGTTTTATGAAATGACTAGATGCTTACAAACTCAAGATGGGTAAAAAAATCAATAAAGTGATGTTTGTTGATTTGGGAGGGGATTTTTTTTTTTAATAAAGACTTTTTTTTTTGTGATGCTGGCAATCTGAATGTGGTGATTTACAAATGGAAAACGTCTTCAGTGGGTGGGTAGTGTGTTTTAGCGTAGATCTTCAAGCAGTTCACAAAGTGAAATATTTTCAGAGAAGGAACTTGAATGTGAATTGATTTGTGACTTTGTTAGGTAGGAAAAAGCTCAAGTAGCGAGGGTGGTTATCAGTGTGAGAGGGCAGAAAATCTCTGCAGCTGTAACTTCTTCAGCTTACCCATCTGTCCCTCTTAAGGAAAAAATTAAATATAGGAAATGCTAAAACTGTTTAAGCAGTCTCAGGCTGAGGATTTGCTGGTCACTAAGCTCATCAGTAGTTTATTGCTGCCAAAAGGAGGAGGTCTCACTCCTTCCTCTTTATCTCCGCTCATAGACAGGAAGTGTTATTCCCTTTCTATAGAGTGCTTTAATTCTGTAACACATTGAAAAATTCCCTCTGGCCAAACCATGAAGAGTTTTCTGTTGGTTTGCTGGAATTGGCTGTGAAAGGGTTTGACAAGATCTCACGCTGAACCAAGGTGACTGCCAGGAGCAGGGAAAACAGGGGAAGATCTAATCCTTTAGCAATGATGAGCTGTTAGTTCAGTTCTCATAAAGCGATAGCAAACTCCTTCAGGCCCACTTGTTCTCTACCCATCCTTTTCTTTATACTTATAAATACTACCAAGCTGTCACTTATAAGAGTTTTGGCTGTCGGGATCTCCTGGTAGGTCTGAATATGGGGGGGTATATTTGAGGTTCAGGACTGAGAGCTGATTTCTTTTGAAATAAGTTTGCCATAAGCTTTCGGCCCTGCAAGGCTGGACCTTATGAGAACAAAGAACAGACTGTATACTGAATCATCTACTTCAAAGCACTGTAAAGGAAAAAACCCACAAGTCTCTTAAAAAATAAAAAAATCTTAAGTGATAAATTGCATTCTGCTACAATCTCATCAAAGATGATGTTGTTCTTTAGCAGTGGGCTATGTTTGTTTGCCCTGTAGTTTTTTGTTCTTGTAAGGCTGGTGATAGAACTAGACAATTCATTTCCCACAGCAGACCTTTCTTTGGGGTTTTTTGGGCAAGCATATCTCAAGAAAAAGGCTTTTTTTTTTTTCAGTTGTATTCTGCAGAAGGGAAAGCAGCCACTGTAGCAACTGAATAGATGAAGGCACACATTTCAAATGCTTTCTGAAGAGAGTGGTTACACTGAAGGCTGCATCGGGATTTGCTAATGTTTCCCGCTTTGTGAGGCTGAAGTAATTTTCCTTGGTGTAATTGACCCAATGCCATAGCTAGCTGCTGTCTCATTTATGCTGATACAACTACCGGTGAAGCCACCTATATGTCTGTTTATTGATGTGACTTGTATAAAAAAAACCCAAACAAACAAAAACCAAAACAAAAACCAAAACAAAAAATCAAACAAAAAACCCAACTCCCAAGCAGACAAACAAAAAACCCATACATGTGCCAAAAATCAAACCCACATTAGGGAGTTGTTTTTAATCTGCAGTGTTCTAGCAGGCTGGTTTATGGCATGACTCTATGTACTCTATTGGCAGTACCAAGGGGAAAAGGGGCAAGTGTCAGCTTTACCACCAAAGACAGAAATGTGTAACTGTGTTCTCTGGATGTGGTTCTGCCCTCACTTGAAAACAGGAATGAGGTGTACCTTCATGGCCCCGTATTTTAATCCATGGCCTATCTGTGTGGCCCTTGTATCTCTCTGTGGACATGGAGTTGCTGGCACAAAGGAAGAGAGAGCAGGACAGGCCCTTCTGGACGTGGCATACCCAGAGTTTTTTCCTGGAGAATGCTTTTCCAAAATAGCTGTAGCAAAGCAGGTAGACATGCTTGATTTATACCTGTTGATGGTAGCTCTTGGTCTGGTAATCTCCTGAGCCTGGCAACATACATGAGGTGAGGAACAGTAGCAAAGAGATTTCTGCTTCAGCAGAGAATAGTTAATTTGAAATTCAAATTATTTGTAATTCATTCTTGGTAGACTTTCAATTGAAAAGATTTAGCTGAGAGAGTCTTTGATGAAAAATTTCCATTTGTAAATGACTCTACTAGATCAATGCCATTAGCAGAAGATTTCTCGATACTGACAATGTAACAGAGAATCAACTGGGAAATTCACCTTCCTGTGAAATGCATCTTTTTCCTGATTGTAGTTCCTTAAGAGAGCTGGGAGACTTAAAAATGAAACTTTATCCTGTTTGTTCCTTACCTGAATTCTCTGACTAAGGCTTGACCAACGGCTTGATTGTTTCTGTATGTACTAGAGGTACTGGTCAAGAATATGCCACTAAGCTTTGGTACAATTGTATGAAATGAAATATGGTGTGGAAGGAGGGCAGTGCTTGGGTTTAGGGTCTGTAACAGAACAGGAAACAGGTCATTGTTACTGATCTGTGTACTGGTATGTTTTCTGAGTTTATCATTTGATCTGTAATTAATTTTATTTTTCTTCATGGCAGGAAGGTAAAAGGAGGCAACATAGATGTGCATCCATCTGAGAAAGCCCTCATTGTCCACTATGAAGTGGAAGCAACGATTCTGGGAGAGCTGGGAGACCCCATGCTGGGGGAGCGCAAGGAATGTCAGAAAATGTAAGGTCATAGCAAGTTCTTATAGTTTTGTCTGTTCTTCAGTCATAAATTCAAGCATCAACAGCCTGTTAAGAATTCTAATCTTTATAAAAATTAGTGCTATATTAGCAGAGAGTTTAGAAGCCAAGAAACAACGTGTGCCTAGGAAAGTTAACATCTAAAACACTCATTGCAAACTGCTTTTTGTCCATGTACTTTAAGGTGTTTTTGTAAAGAAAAGTGATTATTCTCATTTTACATGATGGGAACTTTAGGTAGAGAAAAGTGAAGTGATTGGTTCCTTCTCACATGATGGTTAATGTTAGAGCAAGTAATTCTGTTAAAACTTCTGACAGTCTTATGGTCTAGCTGTTGGCTCGCCTGTTGTTTTGATCTGTCACCCCTGTTAGTGATTTCAAACTGCACTAAAACTGTGTTTTAGTTTTGCCTGTTTTTTTTCTTTTAAGCACATTAAAACATTCCCCATTGGAAAAGCCCAAAGAACTATCATTACTTTAGTTTCCAAGCTGCAAGTGTGGGCCTTTCCTAGATTTGTGTTATGTCTATACTAAATTATTTTTGAAATAATATCAGAAATGTTCATCTGTTTTCAGATGAATCAGCATAACTTGCATCTGCAGTGTGGTGGAATTCCTTTTTGATCCATCCTATTGCTAATGCCCACAGAGGTTTCTTACTGCTCATTGATTGTGGCTGCAGGTCTGCCAAAGCAGAGAGATTCCTGAGAAGAGAAACTCCTGACACTGCATCTGCAGGCACTGCAAAAGAGCCTTCCTGTGTAGTCAACACCCATAGCTGTTTCTCGTTTTGGATTTTTTGTGTATGCAGTACTTCTTTGCAGTCCTCTGCTCTTTTTTGGAGTGTAATGAAAATAAATTACCGGCTGCTGTGTCGAAGATGATTATAAGGGATCTGTTCATACAGCTGCATTTAGTGTTGCTGCGTGTCAACTGATGAACAGTTACACTCTGTCAAATCTGTTTGAGAGTTACTTCCAATTTGGAGTTGTAGAGAACCACTGCTTTGCCATTACCTTTGTACAACATAGCACAGGCGTTGGGAGTATCAGGATCGTTTCTGCTTCAAGAAATTAATGACTAAATAAAAGGACTGAAGATACAAAAATTTAAAAACTGAAAAGAGACTTATCTGTGTTGCAGCATTCGACTAAAGAGTCTTAATGCAAATACAGACATTGCTTCCTTGGCTCGGAAGGTGGTTGAAGAATGCAAGCTCATTCACCCCTCCAAACTTGCAGAAGTAGAACAGCTGTTGTACTATCTGCAGAATCGCAGAGATGCCTCAGCGGGGAAAGGTAAACAATGCAAAGTACCTTTGGACTGGGGTTCTTCAGCATTGAACAACTACTGTGTGAGGTTTTTCTAGCTGACATCCTAATTTGCATGATGTACAAGTTCTCTGGAGATAATGGGAGTGGGGAAGATGTATAGTTAAATCACACTTGGGAAAAAATTACTATCTTGGAGTGAGATTTGGGGGAATTATCTTTTAACAACCAAAGTTCGGATTAAGTTAGTTTAACTTAGTATTCATGCTTTTTACTGGCTGTGATAGGACAAAAGAAAATGGCCTCAAGTTATGCCAGGGGAGTTTTAGATTGGATATTAGGAAAAATTTCTTCACCGAAAGGGTTATCAAACATTGGAACAGGCTGCCCAGGCAAGTGGTGGAATTGCCATTCCTGGATGTGTTTAAAAGATGGGTAGACATGGTGTTTAGAGACATGGTTTAGCAGTGGTTTGGGCAGTGTTATGTTCCTGGCTGGACTTGATCTTAAAGGTCCCTTCCAACCTAGATGATTCCATGATTAATGTTATTTATATGCTTTGCTTGTAACTGCTTTGGGTGTTTTACCCTCTTTTGTTCTGTCTATACGTGTCTTGACGTATCCAGGGAAGCTTTGCCACAGTCTACAAGCAGAATCAAAGCTGCTAAGGTATCTCACTGTGGAAGTAAGTTTTGTCAGTCTGGGTGTGCGCTAAGGTTTATTGCCCTCTGTCTCCTCAGCTGCCTGGACTGTAACTGATCATTTAGACGAAGGAGTCAAAAGGCATCTGAGGGTTTATTTTGCTCCCTGTGGGTTGTTCAGCTTTGGAAACTTGTCATACCTTAGCTGTGTTAGTGTAACAGGTCTTCTGGACACAAAAGGACTTTGACCTTGATTTAAACAGACTGTTTCCTATGAGAAGACTACATATGTTTTTTGTCTGTGAATAACTTAACTGCAGCCATGTCTTTTTCTTTATAGAAAAGAAAGAGAAATCTAGTAAGCCAAAAGATCCACCCCCGTTTGAAGGAATGGAGGTAAATATTGGTGTTAGAAGAGAAATGCAAAACCTGTTTGCTGCTTAAGTAAGCAGTTATATAAGGGAGGGGGGGAAAGGAAGTGCTGAATTCTGGGGTTTTTTTCCTTCTTGTTTTTTAAACAAAGAACTTTGTTTGGAAATATTGCACAATGGAATAAAAATCATCTCCATAAAGGGTAAAATATTTGACTTGCATACTTCCCTCTCCAACTATAGCACGCAGCAGGACAGCAAGTGAGGTCTGGAACATCGGACAGGACACAGGGAGTCATGTCTGAGCATCCTTTGTTTTTTGTAATTAAATCTTCTCAGATTTCCTGGTGTTCATTGGCAGTGACTCTGGATGTGTCGATTTTTTTTTTTCCTTGTATTTTATTTTTTTCTAAGGTCTTAATCAAAGCTGTGTGCTCTTTTGTCTTGCAATTGAGTAATGTTTTGATTGATTGTCTCGAAATGACAAATGTCTTGAAACCCCTGCTTATGACTGCTTTCAGATTGATGAAGTTGCCAATATCAATGACATGGATGAGTACATTGAGTTACTGTATGAGGACATTCCTGACAAGGTGCGTGGCTCTGCCCTCATCCTGCAGCTGGCTAGGAATCCTGATAATTTGGAAGAGCTGCTCATCAATGGTAATTTTAAAACCCAAGGGTAACTTCTCTTTATGTTGTGCTTTTTATTTGTGGTGCTTCCTTCTCAAAGGAAAAGTAGTTCACCTTTAATTTGGGATTTTCTCTAGTTTACTAGGCTTTGCTTCTCTATACATAGTAAGCTGGCTGTCAAAGCCCAGTTGGGTCTCTCTAGAAATGGGTGCTTCTTAGACTGTTCTTAGGTGGACCTAACACAGAAATCTTCCTGGCCTCAATAGGCTTCAGCTGTTTTTTTTAATGATCGTAGTTGTTTTGGTGCTAAATTAACTTCAGTTGGCATTGCTGCTGGAGAGAAGAAAATACAGAGTTGTATCCTGAAGATCAGGAAACTTGCTTTGAAAATGGGATTTGCAGGAGTATAGGAGTCCAGCTTCCAAAAGGATTGATAAATTGAATGTGGATGCATCACCAAAGTATTTAACTTAGCACACCATATTCTTTTTGCTTGTGGATTCATTTTGAAATCTTATCAGAATGCACAATAGGACACAATCACGTTGCTGTGACTTTGTGTCTGCATACATATGTGCATTTTGACAGCTACATTAGTGTGGAATAGTGTATTTTTGTAAATACGTCTGTGTACATGTATATACATTCTCATTTACCATTGCTTCCCCTCTTCCGGGGGCAAAAAAGGACCTTATACTCTGCAAAGGTGGCAGACAAACAAAGGTAAAGGCAATCCAGGCCAGACCTCAAAAGTAATGGTAGATTCATATCTTGTTAATTTAGTAATTTTGTTTCATTGCCCTCTTTGTATCTTTTGCTGAGCCTTTATATCCTCATATTCCTCCAGTAACTGATAACTTCAGTGTGTACTCTGCCCATCCTGCAATGTCAGCAAGCAAGATTGTTACAAGAATCAGAATGGGAAGGGGAATGGGAAGCCATCAAGTAAGGGCTTTTCCCCAAGAGTTGTTGCAAATATTTTGGTGCTTGAAATTACCAGTTGGTGCTTTTCTCATTCTGATCATCTAACGCTGTAGGTGAAGAGGGACTAGACAGGGGAAAGTGAATGGAAAAGATACGTGATTTGGAGAGGAAAAGTAAACTGACGTATGACAAGAAGACATATAAACCAAATTATTAAGTAATACAAAGTTGCTACAGGGGGAGAAATAAATAGTGGTGGATGAAAAATACAAAGTTGCTACAGGGGGAGAAATAAATAAAAAGTGGTGGATGAAAAGCAATAGTTGTCAAGGTAGAATTTAAAGGGGATTTGGAAGCGAATATGATGATGTTCTATGTAGGGCCCACAGTGTAATATGGAACATACAGCTGGTAGAGGCCAGAAGATCTTAAAGTTGGTGGTAGTTTTTAGATGACCTTAGTGTTTGGTTGCAGTTTCCTTGCATGTTGCCTCTTGTTAGGGTTTGTGATTGGTCGACTGCTTCCAAACAGAACTTGTGACTCTGCCCATCCTGCAATGTCAGCAAGCAAGATTGTTACAAGAATCAGAATGGGAAGGGGAATGGGAAGCCATCAAGTAAGGGCTTTTCCCCAAGAGTTGTTGCAAATATTTTGGTGCTTGAAATTACCAGTTGGTGCTTTTCTCATTCTGATCATCTAACGCTGTAGGTGAAGAGGGACTAGACAGGGGAAAGTGAATGGAAAAGATACGTGATTTGGAGAGGAAAAGTAAACTGACGTATGACAAGAAGACACATAAACCAAATTATTAAGTAATACAAAGTTGCTACAGGGGGAGAAATAAATAGTGGTGGATGAAAAACAATAGTTGTCAAGGTAGAATTTAAAGGGGATTTGGAAGCGAATATGATGATGTTCTTTGTAGGGCCCACAGTGTAATATGGGACATACAGCTGGTAGAGGCCAGAAGATCTTAAAGTTGGTGGTAGTTTTTAGATGACCTTAGTGTTTGGTTGCAGTTTCCTTGCATGTTGCCTCTTCTTAGGGTTTATGATTGGTTGACTGCTTCTAAACAGAACTTGTGAGCAGTGTTACATGTTAAAGTGAGATACCTCTGAAAATCTTCCATTAGAAAACTGGTAGACATAGAATAAGGTGTATGCAAATTCTGAGTCTCACAAGACAAGACGAAGGAGACAAAATGCTGATGCTTATATAAATCTTGTTTCACTTCAGAAACTGCCCTGGGTGCATTGGCTAGAGTGCTGAGGGAAGACTGGAAACAAAGCGTGGAACTTGCTACCAATATAATTTATGTTTTCTTCTGCTTTTCTAGGTAAGTGCAGAGTCCCTGTCTATAGGGACATAAGGAGCTTCTCTATGCTTAGTGGCTTTTCATTTATTTTCTGCACTGCACTACAAACCTCACTGAAACGGGAAAAAAAAATGCAGAGATGGAAACACACTTGTTACAAATGACAAAGTTGAGGCACAGAAAGAAGCCCCACAGTGAGGTAGTGTGTAGTAGAGCTGGGAATAAACTAGTAAGGATTCTGACCCATAGCTTATAGGCTGAGCTGCCAGCTTTTATTTGCCTCAGCAGTCCTACAGGAAAGAAACAATATTCAAAACTGAAGTGAGTGCTTGATCTTATTTAGATATGCCAGTGTTTCAGCACATCCTGCGTAGAAATAATTGTAACACAATTTGCATTGCAACTTGGTTTTAGACCTCTATTCTATTTCTCATGAGTAGAGGGTCCCTTGAAGCACTTAGAATATGAAAAGCGGGGCTGATTAGACAACATTTTCCTTTACACATGAGAACTGGAATGTGTTTTTATTCTGACTTGGAACAACACACTGTCCTTTCACAATTTTGAAAAACGTATTCATGTTTTCAGGAATTGTCTTTGTTTTGAAATCATTTTCCAATAGAGAAGTGTTATAATTGGGCACTGAATAAATACCTTCTTTAATACTTCATGTGATGTGGTGTTTGGACATGACTACCATAGAAGTCAAAACAGATTTGGGGTTGTTTGCATTTATTATTTTCCTCAAAGGTGTGTTTTTTTTCTTCAATGTAGTTTTTCTCAATTTCATGGAATAATCACACACTACAAAATTGGAGCTCTGTGTATGAATATCATAGACCATGAACTGAAGAGACATGAGCTTTGGCAGGAAGAACTTGCTAAAAAGAAGAAAGCTGATATCCTTTTGATGTGCTGGGGCATCTTGATGACTTCTGACTTGTCTTGATACCTTTTGTAGAGTTATACAAGATGAGCATACAGCAACTTCTGTGTAAGCAGTAGAATTTACTAGAAAGTACTAAATAATTGCAGATATGGAAAAAAAACAAGAATGAGAGGTTTGGGCTGCTGAAGAGATTAAGCTTAAGTTACTAAAACAATACAAGAAAAAAAAAGTTTTATCAGCAGTATGTCTTAAGAACGGTTTTGCTGTCTATTAGGATGTAATATATCCAAGACTGGGAGAATTTAAAAAATCATGCTGAAGGTTACATATGTAGCAAGCTGTTGCTGAGGCAGCGTCTGTCCACTGGCTACTCCATATATTTCTTGCTTTGTACCAGTGATTGAGGAACACCTTTGAGGACGATGGTCATCTAGACTGTATAACTTTTATCTGAACTCCTTAACTTCTGCAATTTACTTGATGAAGATCCTGAAAACCAAACACTGAAAAAAGATTATGAGAAGACTTATAAGAAATATCAAGGGCTGGTTGTCAAGCAGGAACAGCTACTCAGAGGTACTAAATCCAAACAGTAAATTATTTTCTTGTTGGTGAACATCAGTAGAGGGTTCTATTGGATACTTATAACCAGGATGTCTTAAACATACTGAATGTGTGGATGAATATGGAAGAGGATTGCCAAAGAGTAAGGAGAAGATGAGTACCTTAAAAATTGTTAGCATGCTATCAAACAATCTCGTTAAGTCTGTGAGTCTTGGAGGAAAATTAACAAAAGTGATCCACTTAGCTTTTCTTGGCTTATGATGTTTGGGGGGAGTTGGGTTTTTTGTGTTTTTTTTTTTAACTTAGCCTGCATCTGACTCAAGTTGAATAGCTTTCACTCTGTCTCAGTTTTTATACTAAAATACACTTAATGTTAGATTGAACTGATCTAAATGACAAAGCTTTCCTGGGAGAGGCTTTTTAATGGTTTCCATTGGAACACAAAGAAAAATAATAAAACACTTCTAGTGATCATAATTTATTTTCTTTCAAAGCCACCGTTAGGATTAACCTTAATGCTTTTTAAACAGGAATAAAAAGCATTCATGGTCAGTTTCCTTCAAAATGCATTGGGAAAGGGGTGGAATGCTTCTGGAAGCTTTGTGTTAAGCACTTAATGTGTATATAGAGGCTTGTTTAGTTCTATTGTCTTTGATCTGTTGGTCTTATTTGGATTGGACTTTGCTAGTTGCACTTTACCTGCTCCTGAATCTTGCTGAGGATACTCGCACTGAGCTGAAGATGAGAAACAAGAACATTGTCCATATGTTAGTGAAGGCACTTGACCGTGATAATTTTGAGCTGCTTATCCTCGTCGTATCTTTCTTGAAGAAACTCAGCATTTTTATGGAGAACAAAAATGATATGGTAAGGTTTATAGCACTCTACTGCATTATGGGAAAGGTATGAACTTTGCAGACTTTGTGTGGTTGGAGGGAAGAGGGAGACTTCTCTGTCCCCACCCTAAATATTTGGAGCACGGATGATCCTATTTTGTTACTAGTAAAATGAGTAAAAGAAAAGAAGTACTACATCCAGCCATAACATACTGAAAAAAAATTTTAAGCCATCTCAAAATATGATACATGAAATTCCGAATTTTGAAGTCAGCACCTCAAAGTCTTGCTATACCCCCACTTCTGGAGATGCCCATGACCCTTCCCCCAAGCTAGGCTCTTTTGACAGCACATTACTGTCTCTGCCACGTATTGTCTTGGAAAGTGAGGTAGTTATCCTTCTGCAGTTTGCTAGACTAGTTTACTTATTTCCTAGGTCAGCTTGGTCTTCAAAGGGACTTCACAACTTTTCCTTCATGCTGCCAGTAGCTCCTAAGAACTGGAGGCAGTGCTATTCTTCTTCATAAACTTTTTTTAGTTGAAGTCTCAAACTTCTGAAATTGTAACAGGGTTGGTTTGTGGGGTTTTTTTGTGACTTTAATCTCTAGCAAGTATCTTTATCAATTTCCCAGAGGCTTTTAGTAGATACATCTCTTTACTTCTGTGCCTTTATGCCAGTTTGTTAAATGAAGATGATAAATTTCCTTATCCAAGAGGTAATCTGAGATTAATGTTACATTTGAATTGTGAGATGAAAAGATCTGTCTGAATGCAATAGAAAATTAATTGCATCTTTGTTACTGGAACTGCCATTCACAAGCAAACACACTGAATACAGCATACGAGAGTTATCTCCCGTATTTATATATGGGTATCCTATTTCTTAACAAAAATCAGACACCAAAGCATGCATTTTTGGGGGAATGTAGACTGTTTATCAGGTGATTGGTCATTGATTTAGTTTATACTTGCGTAGTGCCCTGAAGGACTTTATTAGGAAAATAAGGATTAGCTCTCTAGCCCGCTAATTTGCTGGCATACTTTCCACATTCCATTTGATTTAGTGGAAAGACAAATGAAACAAAATTGTTGAATTTATTTTATTGCAGTGTGTTTCAACAGTTTTGAAAAGACTTTTGAAAAGGTTGGTATGCTTCAGGCCAGCTGTCTGTTTGAGCATTCCTTACTGATAATAAAGATGATAGTTTTTTTTCTCCACAGTATTGTTAAAGAAAACTACCAATGAAGGAGAAGGTGTTCTAATATTTATATCAGGCAATAACACAAAAATGTCAAAGGCAGAATGAAACAAGATTAGTTGTGTAATGCCTGATTCTAAGTAAATCCCAATAATCCATGTATATTTATAGCACATTCTTTCCTTTGCTATTCAAGTGCCGTATTAAATTCAAAGCAGTGAAGTAGGAGTTCTTGCTATCTGATTGTTTTTAATCAAAGGTGTCCTGTCAGTTGTTTGATTATTGCACTATGCCATGCGGGGAGAGCTGTAGTTTCTTTTCTTCGTAATCATTCTGTGTGTATTTATACTGGAAGGCTAGTTACCTACGTGCAAAAGTTTGAAGAATGTGAAGTAATTTTATGTGCCGCCTCCTGGCCAAAGAAGGTTCTGGGAAACAAAAAATGAATGCATTTAAAAAGATTATGTCAAATAAAAGCGGAGTAATGTTGCTTAAAAGATGATAAAAACTTTCTGAAGTCTTGCCAGTCAATGCTCAGATGTCTTTTCTGGCTGGTAAAGTGAATATGATCTCAGGAACTGATACCACTTCTCAGTTCCTGGATTCCACTTCTTAATTTGAAAGTGATACATGTTTCAAGATTACTTTCATGCTTTTATTAAATTAACGTACAGGACAGCATGCCTCTTCTGAGAGCACATGCAAAGTTCTGTCTAGGGGTTCATTTGAAATTCATAATGAAAGGTCTCAAATTCTTTTTGGATGCCAATTTTCTGTCTTTTTTTGGTTGGGTGTCTCTTCGACTCTAATGTCAGTTGCTCCAGGGTTGCTTGTGTTTAAATAAGTTCCCCACCCCCCAATCTAGTTTTGCAAGTGATGTCTTGACCACATTCTTGCAGTATTCCAACTGTGAGGAATATTTCCAAGACATCTGAACTGTTGAGTTCAAAAACTTTTTTTAATCAACATTACTCGGTAACCCAATCTAGAAAACTTCAACCACAAAGACATAAGCAAAGCTGCTTCAGATGAAAATGCATTGACAGTGTCTGTTATGGGTACAAATTGGGTATGTATTTGCATACATGTGCATGTGAATATGTAACACACTGAGAGGGCCCCCTTTATTGAAGACAAAGCCAAGTTTGGATTATGGATTTTCTTTTTCTTGATATACAGGTTGAAATGGATATTGTTGAAAAACTTGTGAAAATGGTACCCTGTGAACACGAAGACCTGCTGAACATCACCCTTCGACTCTTACTAAATCTTTCCTTTGACACAGGCCTGAGAAATAAAATGGTACAAGTTGGTCTGCTTCCCAAACTCACTGCACTTTTAGGTATGTTTCCTTTTGTTCTAACACAAACATTTCAGCAGGGACAGTGAAGCTCTTTGTATCATGACCTAGTATGCCTAAAAGTTGGTACATCACTTTTCTCTTTGTCAAAGAACTTCATCGCTACTTCCAAATTTTTGTCATTCAAATCATCTTTTCAGGTGCAGGTTTGAAATAATGGGGTTCACAACAGATTTATTCCTGTGTTCTCTTAAACTGTTCAATGAATCTTCTGGTCTTTAAAAATAACTTTGACTGCTACCTGAAAACCATGTGAGCTGACACATTGGTGATGCTTGTAATTTTAGGGGAGCACCTAGGAAAATAGCAGCAATTTCATGGAGCTTAGCTGATGGAGATACCAACTACCTCTTTTTTGTTGTTGTTGGTTTGGGTTTTTTTTCAGTTTTTAGTGAAGCTTGGTACACTTGCTGCCTCTTGTTACCTTAACGATGCAAATCAAGAGATCAGAAACTTCCTGGTTTTGTCAGCTTCAATTGTAGACAGTACTGATTTTTAGATTTTCAGCTTGACAGTCTGTAACTTTTGTTAAGATTATGTATTTCAGATAGAAGTGAAACTTCTTGATGTCTGTAGGTGAAAGTCATGGAGACAATAAGGAATTTGGTGAAAGCAGAGGATTGTCCGATTTGATGCCTGTATGCTGGAGTTCTCAAGAGGGAGTTTTTATTGCTCCTTGTGTTCTTTTGTTGATACTATCTAGAGGCTGCTCTGGTAGATAGATTCAATGTTTAGCAGGATTTGGCCATAAGAATTGCCGAGTGCTCATTTTTAAGTGAGGGTTGATGTACTGTGGAGCCCTAAATGTGTGAAACACTCGGGCAAGACATTGTTAAAGCTTTCTGAGATATGTTGGGTTTGGGATGTACTAAACCCGGTGCAGCTGGTGTATCTAGATGTGATTGGAACAAGTGGAATGCAGCAGTGAATCTGTGAGCTTTCTCCCCTAGCTTTTTATAGTGTCTCAGGATTGTTTGCTTTCTCAGTTTTGCATTCAACCTCAACACAGCCTCATTGCTGTTTAGTATACAAGTTAATAATATGAAAACTTACACTGCTTTGGAACCCTTAATCCTGTTGGTGATTAATATGACAGCTACTTGATATATCCTGAAATGCCTCAGATCTTTTTATGCTTTCTGCCCCACAACCATGTTTGCACTTGATACTCTCCTGTGGGCTGAGCTAGGAGGAAGAAGAAAAATGGCTTTTGGAATCCCTCTTTATACTTTTTTTTCCTCAGGACAATGTTATTTGTCAGTAAGATAAACTGGGAAGTGAAAGCTGGTCAGGAAATATATTTTCTCTCATTTGAGAGAGGATCTGGTGAGGTAGTCTGGTTCAGCTTGGATTGTGTGTGTTCTGGAGCAGGAACTTGTCTCTCTCTTTGCACAGCAGTTAGTGCTGTGATCTAAGGCTGGGGTTTCTGGGAGCTCGACACCCCAAGCAGTGGTATGACACAAATCACTGAGAAGTCCCTGCTCCCAGAAATTCCCGATTTAATGTTAGAGTAAGACTAAACTCATCAGTTAAATACCTGCTTTCTAGTGTCTGATTCTAACGAGAGGAGAATTTCTTTGCAAATGACATGCTTTTGGACTTGTAAGTAGGCCTGAGCTGGTTGGCTCGGAAGAACTGGCTGCTAAAATTGCAGTCTGTTCCTGAAGTGGCTGTTAGGGTAATCTACAACAAGTTCTACTAGTACTTCCAGAAGCTTCACTGTCTGTTTGGCTCCACAAGCAGTTCCTATTTCCTTGACTTGGAAGTGTTCAACTCCCCCACTTCTCCCCCCCCTTTTTTTTTTTTGTTTTTAATAGAGACATGTGCTGTTTATCCTAGTTCCTCCCTGTAGAATTGCTTGATACTTGTTTTATAGTGCCATGGTTAGAAAATGTAGGTAAAAATATTGTTACTTGTTTCTTAAGCCAGCTCCGTGGTTTGTGAGACTCTTCTTGATACGGTGGTTCAAATAATTCTCAAATACATCACTCTGTGTATCCTGTCTCAGGGAAGCCTGCAACCTTAATAATAAAATTATCATGTGCCAGATGCCCCTTTTATACAGGTTACTCGGGTATTAAACACACATTATTCAAGTCAGTACCCTTCAGCTTACATTTGCAGGTCACCTTAAAGTGCTAACACACCTCAACAGCTGTTGACAAGTTACCATACAGCTCCTAATGCCAAGAGGTCAAGTTTGTTGACTCAGCCTACTGAAATTTAACATTTGTGCGTGCTGTGCCTTTGAGTCTTTAGCACTGAGTTTGAGATGAGTATAAATTAAGTGTAGTAGGTGTTTAAGGGGAGAGTTGAGATTGCAGCCACCTCAGTGTTCAGCCCTAAACTGCTGCCTGAAAAATCCTGTCCTTTAATTCTTTGCAATCTCCTGTTCTGGAAGATGTGCTGCTTTCCTAAGGGACACTTAGTGGCTTGGGAGCGGGAAGGCTCTAAATGAAGGCAGAGGCTGGAAGCAGAGGGGATGAACTGGCTGCAGATGAGCTATCAGGAGTGGACTAAGTATGGCATGGATATTTTGGAGAAGGACCATCTTCTTTCTTTCCCTCTCACTCCAGCGTGTTGAGGCTGCTGTTGAAAGCACGGACATGAGCAATTCTGCTTAGTCTTGGTTTCCATTTTAATAAGCCTTTTCTTTTTAATAGTGCCAATGCCTGCTTCCCCATGTAGCTTTGCCAGTCAACACCACTTGCTAGTTTTCGCGGCTTCTCTTCACAAGTCTGAAGTATTGTATATGACAAGACTCCTCTTGCTCCCTCCAGGCACCCAAGTTAATAATCTACAGCTGATCCTTGTTATGCTCTGAATCTCAAAGAGCTGGGTGCAGTTGAGGGAAGTTTGGCTTCAGACTTGAGATCAGAAGCTGGAGCAGAGCTGTGGAGGCCTATGACATGTAGCCTGCTGTATTCAGGTTTTTCCATACACAAGCTGCTTGAAGAGGTATGAGAAGAGATTTTTGTTGATTTGTGTGACTTCAGTTCTTTAAGAAAACTGTAATTTTTGAGTCACCAAGGCCTTGCGGAAAATGTTTTTTGTACTAGTGGCTTTGATTTAATACTTAGATCAGTCTGTAAATAGAATTCCTTTCATATTTTTTTTTTCCTACATTTTCCATGGGAATGCTTTATGTGCCAGTATATAGGTAGGATGGCTTCAGTGGATTAAGGTGAGAATCCCTGTAAATTCACCAAGTGGTTTAAGCTAGACATTTGCCTGAAATGTGGAAAACACAGATTCAGAGCCCTCTCATTATCACCTTGGAAGGAGAGGTGAAAGCAGCATGCTATAGACTATTCTGTGGAGGTTTGCTTTACTCTTCTAGTGCTCTCATGTTGCTTTGCATGGCATAACTCAAGTGGAGTAGAGGACTGACTTGCTCCAAATACAGTAGAGCTTGGTGGTTAGCATATTCGCTTGCAGAAAGTATTCTTATTGAAAGGGGGAAAAGTAGAGCTGAACTTTAAGAAAACAGATTCACATCCTTCCTTTATCCCTGGGAACGCTCTTCCACTTTTGTACAGAAGGAAGATTTCATAATTCTTCCCCTGGATGTGTGATTGGTTTCTTAAGTAAATGCCCTGGCAGCGAACAGAAGAAAACATTGTCTGCAAGGAAGAATAAAAAAACCTCACTTCTTGTTTGGACCAAATCCACTTTGTTTTTCATTTAACTGGCCAAACCAAATAGAAAATTTTTAGTACAGCTCTCTTAAATATACTCACAGTTTGTGATTCACATTCTTCTAATAAGGGTGCTATTTTGTGCTGTGTCATAGCCTTTGTGAAGTGAGACAAATAGTTCTCCATTCTCCATGAGAACAGCAGGCAGTTTGTACAACAGAACCAGCTGAGTGCTGCTGTGTGTGTTATGGCAGGCTGCAAACTCTTCTTGGTGAACCCCTGTTCAGAAAGAGCTTCTGGCAGTATGTGGCTGTGGCAGGCAGTACTGAGGGTTCTGTGTCTACCCAGGAGTTAGTTATTCCTCTCAAAAGGGTAAAAGCAATAGGGAATGGTGCAAAAGCTCATACAGTGGGAACTGTGTGGCTGCTCAAAGGGTAAAAGGAGTATGTCCATCTACACGCAGAGAGCAAACGTTTTTTCCATGATCCCTTCATCCCTTTGAGCTGCTGGAGAGTTCTTAGCGGTACCAAATGCACAGTGTCTTGAAATGCTGTTACTTTTTCATTCACTTCCCAGTGCAAGTCATGCTTAAAGAATGAAAACCTATTATGCTTGGAAGTGTCTCTCCTTGGTTGCTCAAAATTACTAGCTGCTTTTAAAAATCAAGGGCTGATTGAACACAAGTATTGGTGAGCTGAAAAGTGGGCAGGTCACAAAACTGTACCAACTGTAAATCGGGCTCAAATGGGACATGGAGTGCAGAAGGGTTGTGCATATGGCTCTGAAAGTGTTACCCAGTGCCAAGGTGTTCAATCTCAAAAAGATTTTAGGTGGCGATGAATATCGTGGGTTATGTTTTCCAGTACGGATTACAGTTATTGAAAGAAAATTGGCTTTGTGGATTTGCATGCAGCCAAGTAGATAAGCATGTGTTATACAACGCTCTGAAATACTGTGTAATCAGTCCCAAGTAGCGGTAGTATAGTTTTGCCAGTTACAGTATGTATTGAGCCTATATTAATGTGAGCATCCTGGTCTGATGCTCTTAATTTCTCAGCATTCCAAGACTTAGTATCAGCACACTGAGAAGTAGTAGCCACTTGATCTTACATAGAAGCTTAAAGGCTGTACAATAGTTTGCAAACGCCAAAGTAAGTCAAACTTCTCTATTACTACTTCTTTATTTAAGCTGGAGATAGCCAGAGCAGAGAGTAACTTTGGCACTCTGATTTAGTCCTCACTGAAGAGTGTTTTCTCTAGCTTCATTGATAGAAATATTTTCTGGAAACTGCTGAAACTCCTCTGATATTTTTCCATTCTTTACAAGTTCGGTTTAATGAGCAATCAAAAAATTGCCAAACAGTTGTGTGTTGGGTTTCTTAACAATCAAGTCTTGATATGGTGTGCAGCCAAGCTGGATTATATGTTGACTGCTGTTTAAAAACCCAAGAAGTACTTTGCTCTCTAATTAACGGAGTGCTGTGGGTTTTTAATGTTCTATTCCTTTTATGAAAGTTTCTTTTAAGAAGGCTTAAAGTAGATGTGTTCTCTTTATGAGTTCACTTGGCCTTTTTGTAATGAACTTATTATGGAGCTTCACACATCTGTTGAAAAATGGAGCTTCTTATAGGCTACTGCAGTGGTTTTTCTGACTTTAATAGGCCTCGTTTATCCTATAAAGAAACATACATTTTCTTACCTGATCAAGTGAGCAAACAATAGGGGTCAGATGTGGCAAAGACCCTAACAAAAAGCACATGTCCAGCCATCAGGGTGAGGTAAAGTCATATCGGGATTGCTTGAAGTTATTAATGGCAGTAAAATTTATGCTTCCTCCTGTTTTCCCAATTAAATTGAGAAAACTTTTTTTCCTAAGGTGGCTCTGCAGCACCTGGTTCCAATACTTGTTGTGTGAATATTGCCTGGGGTGTCTCCATTCCTTTATAGTAGAGGCTGGCTGAAGCACATTAAGTAAGAGTTCAACTACAGGGACCAGTCTGTTGGAAAGCAGTAATTATTAAGGGATTTATTTTAATGGTAGGGCTTTTTTTATCATTTGTGGTGAGTATGGCCAAGGCTTAAAAAAAATCCAACCCACAACAACAACCAAACAAAAAAAAACCCACCAAAAGAAACACAAAAACACTCCCTCTCTAAACATTCAACTTCTAAATCCTTAATAGAAGTGCAAATAAACCTGGCTTGTCTGACTTAAGGAGAGTGTTGGGTGCAAAATGTGTCTTAGAACCCAGCTTAACTATGGATTAGCCAGCAAACTTTAGTATTATTGAAGAAAAATTGACCTCTGATGTTGAGAAACATAGAACTCGGAGAGTCATTAGTATCACTAACATTGTGTTTAAAGCAGAAATAGAATCCTAACTAACTTTAAGGTAAAAGCCTTCACCATACCCGCTCCTTCATGCTACTGGTAAATTGTAGTGAATTTTCAGGAAAGAGTAACTGAATTTCATACCATAGTGTATTTACATAATCTTACAAGTTTTTGAAGCCTGGAGAAGAGAATGCTCCAGGGAGACTTTATAGCCACCTTCCATTACCTAAAGGGGACCTACAGGAAAGATGGGGAGGGACTCGTTATCAGGGAGCGTAGCGATGGGACAAGATGTAATGGTTTTAAACTGAAAGAGGGGAGATTTAGATTAAGTATCAGGAAGACCTTTCCTGTGAGGCGCTGGAACAGGTTGCCCAGAGAAGTTGTGGTTTCCCCATCCCTGGAGGTGTTCAAGTCCAGGCTGGATGGGGCTTTGAGCAACCTGGTCTGGTGGGAGGTGTCCCTGCCCATGGCAGGGATTTGGAATTCGATGATCTTTAAGGTCCCTTCCAACTCTAACTGTTCTGTGATTGTCTAAGATTTTTGACTCCTTTTACACTGTCCAGAGTTGGAAACAGTGTTTTTCCATTTTGTAGCTATTACAGGTGGATCCTTTCTAATCTGAACGCTGTTAAGGTGAGTAAAAGTGTGCTGCTCACAAGTGCACGTGTGTATTTAGCTGTGTTATTAGGGTTTTTTTTAATGAAGAGGATAACTTCAGTGTAACACAAGAAACTAACTTCACAAGTGTTGACTGAAAATAGAAATGCTTATGTCAGTGGCAAAAACAGCAGTGGAAAGATGGCAGCAATCTAAAGATGAGGGAGCTGAGTTGTTGGAAATCCACTAACCTGATTAATGGAAAGGATTCCCCGAACCAGTATTTCTACTGTGGAGCTTACGTTATGTGACTGTGTAATTAACTGAATTCTTCTAATCGTTTCTTTACATATTAATTTGCCAGAACAAATTAGTACTTAAAAAGTATATCTGGTCTTCTACGTGAACTGTCGACTTCTGAAAGCTTTACAGGGCGTAACTTGGATGCCTAAAGCATGACAGAACAGAAACAACCAGCTCTAGTTTCTTGGAAAATCTCCATGAAGGAGGAGTGGGGCATTTCTACTAGTCTTCCTAATCTGTGGTAAAATCTTCATAAAGCCTGTTTGAGGCCCAATGTAGAAAAAAAAGAGGAGCACCTTTTCCAGAGCCCTTGTGAGGCCTGCAGGCAGAGAGATGGTCTCAAAAGGTCACGTGGAAAAAAATTTGGAGATGTAGTAGACCCATAGCTCCTGAAGCTTTTACAAGTTCAAACTTACGGGGTAAAGTTACAATCCACTTTCCCTCTTGGAAATTCTAACTCACAAGTTTGTGCTGTTTATCTAAGAGTTCCTCAGATGATCTTCTCCAGTGCAGGAGACCAACTGCAGATTCCCAATGTCTGCAGTTGCTAAGGTGAGAAATCCTTTGCAAGTTGATAGTACTATCTTCAGACCTTTTTAGCTGATGATCTGGGAACAGATATGCTAACAAGAAAATTTCAAAAATTACGGCATTGTATTGAGTATCGTGATGGTATATCTATCTTCAGACCTTTTTAGCTGATGATCTGGGAACAGATATGCTAACAAGAAAATTTCAAAAATTACGACATTGTATTGAGTATAGTGATGGTGTATCTATACATTCAATTTCTGTTCCTTTGGTCTCTGACATACAGGGTGCTTTGCAGGATGGGTTATAATTTTACATGCTCAAGTAGTTTCATGGCGTAAAGCAAAACTTTCTTTGTGAGGCTAGAAATGTCGTCGTCTTCATTTTGGAAAAGCTGTCAGATCTGTGAGAAACTTGTAGATCATCAGTGAATGACCTTTTAAATAAGAAAACTGTAATATTTTCACAATAATACAGAATATTATTCAGAATAATACAATTGAATTGCTTAACTTTCTTCCAAGACTGCCATTAAGAGTATGCTGGTGCTTGTGTAGGAACGGTATCTCTTGAATAATGTGGAGTTTAATTCTTGTTATCTGGAAGACTCAAAAGCTCAACCAATATTTAACTCCACTTTTCTGGCTTAGTAGATTTGAACCTCAGCTTTGTACTTCAGCACCTTCAAAACATGGGTAAAAACAGTTTCCGTTTCAATGTGGTGAATCATCCCTTTCTCAAAGTGAAAGGTAGCATCCTGCGTTGTATTTTTTCCTGCATTGAGCAGGAGCATTTTGAAATATAGCTGCACTCTCTATTCAGAACTGAGGCTACTCTGCTGTGGGGCTACGTACCCACTGAGCCAGGAGCAAGGAAAACCTCCACCTTTTTCCTTTCCCACTGAATTCCAAACAAGAAGATTGGAAGGGTGTTTTTTAGAGCAGAGAATTCTGAATATTTTTCTAGTAATTGTAATTGGAGCAGTTGATGTAGATTAATAAAATATAGTGCAGATATGGCAAAAATTATTATTCCTATACATTTCCATTTAATAGTATCGCATTGTGTGGAATTTTTTCCACCTACTCTGTAAGTAGGCGCTTCTTAGTTTGATTCAAACTAAGAACCACCTCTTCTAATTTCCAGTTTCTTGTACTAACAGTTGTTAATTCTTGTTCTGTCTCTTGCTTTCTTCCTTGGTCATAGCCTGACCCAAAACATGTTTCTTTTGTGGAGAAAAGAGAGGTAGCTTTATCTTCTTCCTTCAGGGCTAATCCTGTTGCCTCCGGTTTTCTCTCTAATCTGAACTTCTAATTGATTTATCTCTGGCTTGTGTGGTATATGGGGTATTATAACCAATCAGCTTTGCAATTTTTGTGTATGGGTTCAAATATGATGGGTTGTAGGACATCCTAAATAACAAAAATGGGTTTGTTTGTTTTCTTTTTCCTGTAGGAAGACCAAGCTTCCAAAAAGGACTAAATTTAGCAGTATGTTGTCTGCCAGTGGCTATGCTTTGTTGTCTTTTATGAGTAGCAATACTGCAGTGGGGTGTTTACTGTATATTTTTCAGTCTCTTTCATAGAGTTCCAGGCAAAGAAATTGAGCCTGCAGCTCCAGATGTGCAGCTTCATTTATGTCTATAGGTGTAACATTAAATAACAAAAATTAGTTATTTATTAGTCCTTTAGCTTAGGATTCATCATTGTAATTACTTTTTTGTTTCCTAGAAAAAAAAAAAAATTGAAGCCATGTTTCAGATGTGGCATGTACTTAGTTCTTTGGGGGAATAAAACAAAACAAAACCCAACTATGGTAAAATCAGGTTTTTAAGTTAGGCTTATAGTTTGAAGCCAGTTTCATATAAAGGTGGCACAAGAGGGGTTATTAGTATGTAATTAATATCATAATGTATTATTTACAGTGCTTGGTCTCCTTGAGTATGAGCAGATTTGAAAATTCTTTCAGGTTCTTGATAAAATAAACTGATATGTCCAATATGATTTATATTTACGTATGTAAATCAAACCAGTATGTGTCTAAACCACACATGGAGTAACTTAGTCCAACTGTTTCAGAGCTGGTTGCAAGGAATAATATGGGATAGAAGTAAGCAGATATACCTTTCTATCACTTTTCTCCTAAGATCACTGCTAGTTATGATAAATGTGAATAAACTCTTGATTTCGATGTTTTCTGACAGCAGTGTGAGAGGGTGTATAAATCTGATATTCAGTTTGTGACATTCTTATCCATCTAGATTTCTTATTTGCCTAATTCTGCCACAGATTTGACTTGAGAGTATCAGAGTTTGAAACTGAACTGAGGATTCACTCTGCCATTTTAATAGGTATTTACCTTCGTTTGTGTTCTGGTTTTGATTTAGTGCAGTTAATGTTTTGCACATGAGTTGGATAGGGTGTACTTCATACCTAATGTGGAGACATTGATGATTCCATTAGAAATGATGGCTACGTGAATTCCTGATCGTGTTACATTTGAATAATTTAGTCCATAATTTTTATTCTCATTTTTCCTTTAGCATTTGAAAGCTGAATGCTGCTGCAACTCAGATTAGCATTTCAGTTTCACAGCTTTAGGTTTTCTCTTTTGTTATCATGGAGCTTATGGAGGAATTTTTTCATTTTAAGCTCACAAACTCAACCAAAATGTAGGATCTGATCTCATTATCAAGAAAGCATTTTTCTTCTTTAGCTTCTGCTACTAGTCCATTTAGTTCTTTAACCTTAGTAAGAACAAGACATGGAATTCAGGCGTTGGTCCACACAACTGGCACATGGCTTTTTATTAATGTTCAAAGGCTAAAAATCTGAAGCCATTTTGAATTCAAAACCCATCATGTATTTATTTCCCTCTCTAATTTGCAGAAAACTAGTTGTGAAAACAGCCCGAGGGACCCGATATTTTTCCATCCCAGCTGTTCCAGCTGAACTACAGCTGCAAAAAAAATCTAAGTATTGTTTCTATAAACTGTTGAGTGTATTTTATAACACAATAATTCCCACAAAATCAGTAACTCCAGTTAATGACCGGTTTGTTAAAGCATTAACTGCACTCAGCTGGGAATGACCAATTTCTCTGGAATGGCTGTATAAGAACTAAGGATAATTCAGTAACACTTTCAAATAATTATTTGGTTAATTAATGGTAGATTCTTGTGGAAATCCTATCAAAGTACTCATGACCCCCACATTTAATATCCAATGAGTTCATTATGATTCATGTTTTATTGCCATAAATACCAGAAGAATCATAATGACTAGGCCATTATTTTCCAGGGCTGCCCTTACTGCTTTAGGCTATTTGGCTATTCCACCTTCAGTCATAAAAAGCTTGATGCTCAGAACTACCAGCGTTTGTAGGCCACAATTTTCTGGCACCCCACCAAAACTTTGGTGATTTTTATGAACACTTTTGGCAGAAATCTGGTGGTTGGTTTGTTGTTTTTTTTCTTTTCTTTCTCTTGCTTTTCCTAGTTAGGGGAATAATTGATGCCTACTGTACCAAGTCATAAGGAAGTCTTTCTTGCAGTGTCTGCTTTTTCATGTGTGGCCTTCAGTAGTGGTCAAAAATAGCAGAAAAGGTATTGCTTCCATGCTTTGGAAGGCTGTTCTCCAGCCAGGTATTGGGCAGGGTTTGAAATTTTTACAGCCAAGTCTCTAAACAATGGTTGATTTAGGGCTTTATTCATTAGCATTCAGATGAGTATAAAATAATAAAAAAGTAAGCTTGGTTCTGATATATTCAAGTCATAGTCAAAAGCTGCCAGTTTATATTTTTGGGAGTGAAGTCCCTATGTAAAAGGATGGCAGTTGGCTTGGTGGATTTTTCTAACAGTCTGTCACTTCTTATCCTTTTATACAATCTTCAGCCTCCAAGATGATGCTTAGTGTTTAAAACGCTGTAGCTGTTGAATCTTTTCTCTTCCTAATCTTTGACAAACTATGCACAGTTTCCAGTCAGCTTTCCAACGGGCTGTATGCTTCCTAATTGAGCACAAGATTAACAAATGTATTAAGTTGTGCTGGCTATGCTTAGAAACAACCACCTCCTCTTGATTTTCTTAAAGTGTTTTGTTCTTTGGATCATGCATTGCCACTGCTTTGCATGAAAAAAGCCAGGAGGTTCTGCTTTTTTCTCCACCAAAGTGCTTCTGTAGGGAATATGGGACAGTGAAACTTCCAAAGATCAGCCTGAAATTCATTCCTTTCTGGGAAATTAAAATGAAATTAAACTTAAAATGTGTACATCATTACATACTTGAAAGCTGGTTTAGTTGCACACTGTTTTCTTTGAGCTTTAGTTCTGTAGTTAGTAGAATTCAGGGTTTTCTTTTCTGTTTACTCACAGTTGAAACATACTTCCTTGCTGAGCCTTTGCAGTAAGTGCCTATGACTTTAATGCTCCAAGCTCTTCTTGGTTCCCTGTGTTAACAGTAGGATAGGGGAATTCAGGGAAGATGGGTCAGTACAGCACTGTACAGAAAGAAGGAGTTTAAATTTGACTCTTCTTTTTGAAACTGTAGCTGTCTTTGCCTTTTGTGTGTCATGAAATCTGCTTTATGGAAAGCACTTAGGGAGAATGATTTCTCAGTAATTAAAAACCAACTCTTGAACAGTTCATCCAGATAAAATAAATTGGTTTGAATTCTAGATATTCTTCACACTTCAGGTAGTATCTAGGTCTTCTAGATTATTTTGGTAGTATAGGAACTGAGGCAGTGCTGTCACTTGGCACTGATACCCAGAGTATTGTTCAGACATCAGAAAGGTTATTGTGGCAGCCTGGACCTTTAAAAAAAGGGGAGAGAAATTTATGCAAAGTGTTTCTTCTCAAAAAACGGAAGGCCTTTGCTGCTGTAGTAGGCCATTTTATTTGAAAATAAGCAACCAGGTTTGCCAAATACCAGCAAACTGCTGTTGGTACCTCATGTAAGATTGTATCTAAGCTGATGCCTTCTCTTAGCACAAGTGAAACTTACAAAAATAAGGAGGAGAAAAGCAGAGGTTAAACAAATATAAATTAGCATCGTTGTTGTTGACTGACTACCAGTTCATACCTACTGAAGGTCTGGTCCAACTTCAATGCTGTTTTTTTTTTGCTGTTCTGGGGAGCCAACTTTCCTTGCTTTTATACCAGTTTACCTTTTACTTCACATAATGTTTCCTGCATTATCCAGCAAAGTGTAATTGTAATTTGAGTCTTAAATTTGAGTCTTGATGTTTGAGTTTTAAATAGAGGCATGGAAAGAAGTGTTAAGAGCAGTGTAAACAGTTCTTTTTTCCTAGCCCAATGAAATTTGAAGGCATAATTTACTCTTTAAAATTTTATATTTGCTTAGGAGAAGCCTTTAGTGGTATGTATAGGAAGTTTTTTTCGTGTAATTGTTGGATTTGCAATGTCACGACAAGTGAATAGGTAGATAAGATGCCCAGTCACAGAGAAGCCTGAAAGATGATAAAGGCTTCATTTGGCTTTAAACAGAGTGTGTATGCTTTAGCACCTATAGTACTGTCTGTGCTTTTATTTTAATAATAGCCAGGGTAGCTTTCAAATTTGGGCTTTATCCTTTCTCCAACTGTTAAAAGAGTGGAAAGTTGAGATACAAGTGGTGTTTTTTCAAACAGGTAAGAATCCAGAAAGATTGGAAAGATCAGCTATGTTTTTAGGTTTGGCATGGGAAAGAATATTTCACTGTTGTATGGCAACTGCCAGAAGGGTTTCATGGGTCTTTTTTGGTAATTCAATTTTGATAAAAGGCACGAATGTGCATTCTCAGGATAAAGGCATCATATCCTTGCTGCTTAAAGGAAATTCCAGCTCCCAATGATGTATGCAGAAGAAAAATGTAACTGTGTTTGTTGCTGTTTGAGGTCTTGATGTTTTGCCAGAGCGTTAAACAGATATGTTCTAACTTAGCTTAAATAGAAGTGGGAGGTAGGGTATTTCCGATTAGTTGTACAAGAACTGTGAATAAATTCTGAGTTGGTGACCTTATTACATCCTAGTCTAACTAATATACATGTTCAGATAAATATTTTATGCCATATACAGCCAGTATCCTGCTAGTGCAGGGCTAGAGGAGAGTTCAAGAGAATGCTCACTCCAGATTTTACCAGTGAGTCAGGATCAAATTCATCTGTGTTGTTCTTAAACATTTGTATGTTTGTCTAAGTTGGTTTTATAGAACCTTTCAGTTAAATATTTCACAGCCTACTCACATCAACTGCCTCAAATTTTCTTGAGAATCTTTTTCTCTTTGGTAAGTATTAATGTGAAAATATACTAACGTGATTTTTGAGCTGTATGAAACACAAAAGGCACCTGCAGGATAATATTACCATTTCGAATAAGAAAACAATCAGTACGTGACTTACTTGAAAGGCAATGGATTCTTTCCACAACACTTCAGTGGTAGTTCTTATTTTTCTCTGTGCCATTGGTGCATTGTTTATCATTTCACTTTGAGACAACCTTGTTATTTCGACAGGAATATCCACAGCTAAATCGACATTACGTTTGATATTTAATTTCCTAACTGGAAACCGATGAAGGCTTTCTCTGGATGGCCTGTCATTATGAAATGTTCCTTTCACAAAATATATTCCTTGCAAAGTGAGCTTAGGGAAGTGTTTTGAGGTGCTGGGAAGAGGGGGAGTAGTTCATTTGGATATGCCAGGCAAGACACTTTGATTAATATTGCATTTCTCATTTAAATTTTCTCTATATTAGCTAGGATTTTCCTGCTTTTCCTTTTCCCCTTTAACACTTAAGATATTTGGCGTATATTAATATGGACTTTTTTTCTATTTCTAGCAAATGAAAACTACAAACAAGTTGCAATGTGTATTCTCTACCACATAAGCATGGATGATCGCTTTAAATCGATGTTTGCATACACAGACTGTATCCCACAGGTACGTACTTTTACAAAAATTTGAGGTTGTCAAGAGCTTCTGTGCCTCTGCGTGGGTTTTCCTCGCTCATAGCAGAGCTCGCACTGACACCCACAGGTGAAAGTGGGAACAACCCACAACCACGATGCTGTGCAGTCCATAATCACCTACTCTTCGGGCAGTCTGATGGTTCTTGATGTCCTTTAATAGTGCCCACAAAAAGGAAGGGTGACACAATCTCTGTCAGTGCTGCTAACGCTTGAGCTGCATCTGACCTGATGAATTTCTACACAAGATGGGGAACGCTTGAAAGAGATTAAAGCTTGTGCACGGCGGGTCCTTAGGGACCCTTGTGGAAGGTATTTCCTTTACAGTTTTTGAAGGCATTCTTTTCTGATCCCATTGGGTATCAAAATTTCAACGTCTCCAGTATTACAGGATATGAACTGGAAACCAGCCAAGCAGTGTTATGTTGCTACATGACAATTCCTTTTCCAACTGCAGGCATGTACAACAGGGGAGGCTTGAAGACTATGGAAGGCACTGAACTGATCTTTCAGGCTACACTTTGTTGCATAACATTTTGTCTCCACTCATAGTCTTTGATCCAAGCACAGACACAATATCATGGGCTTTTGGGTTTTGTCTGTATGGTTTTTGTGTGTTTTGTTGTTTGGGATTTTTTTAATTTTTTTTTTTAATGAGTAACAAATAAATTTTATTGATCTTTTTTCTCAGTCCCAATGAGGCTGGAGTTGAGAATGCACTTAACACAACACAGGCTAAGGCTCTCCGGTAGCTTTTTCAGAATTGTACCATGATATGTTCTTTTCTGCCAAACATGTTTTTAACATAAAGTACATCCAGAATGGGAAGTTGCCGTGGAAAGTTTTCAGAATGTTTCTGGTCACTACTTCATGACAAAAATAGCGATGTTTTCCTAAATGAAGAGGGATTTTGGAAAATAGAGAGGGGAGAACTGGCAGGAATAACTAGTATATGTTACAAGATGGTCTTGTAAACATCCTGCTGACTGCCTTTTCTGCCACAAGAAGCAACTACATATTAAGGCATTTGCGTGATACAAGGGACCTGCTTTGTTCTGAGCAGTTACCGGCCAAACCAGAATTCATGCGCTGTGTTTCAGGGTTCATTTATGACGTGCTTTCAGGGAATCTTGGCATGGCTTTTAGACCCCCAGTGCCAAATGTAAAGAGCTGTGGAAACTTCAGTGATACCATACTCTTGAGTTTTGGTGAATGTTGTTGTTCTGATAGACAGTGACTGCTCAAACTACTGCTTACAGAGCTGTATCCAAAGACTAGGGGAGCAAGAAACAAATCTTTTGCCTTCATTAAACTTTGGCTAACTACAAAATTTGAAGGATACCTATAGCTATTAATGCTTTATAGTGGCCAATGTAACTATTCATAGATCACATTTGCCAGTTGTTCAAAACGGCCAAGCTGGACAACTGGTGCTTAAATTTTATTAATGAATAGTCAAAATTTTGACAGTTATTAAGGAAGACAGAAATAGCAGAAAACACGGGAAAGTGGATAAGGCATCAGGAGAAGAAAATGACTGTTTTAAAAGGACTACCTGCCATCAGGTTCTACCCTGGAAAATGAAATTCTCTTTTCAATAATAGTATGTGCCCTTCTGTGGGCTTTTTTTTTTTTTCCTTTTGAGGAAAGGTGTACATCTAAACTGGCAAATACTCAATAATGAATGTTTGGCTGTTGTAGCAAGCGATTGGAAAACCCATTCCCTGTTGTCGTTTCGAGCAGGCGAAGTGCTTGACAAGGGCTTGCGCGTGCTGTCCCAGGTAAACATCCTTGTGGATTGCAGGAGTTAGTGGGTGCTATTCTAGTAACAGTTAAAAGTGAGTATTAACAGTTCATTCCTGTTTAGACCTCAGCAATGCGTGTTTTGTTTAAATAGGTGCAAATGCCATCCAGATGCTTATAAAAGCCTTTATTGGTAATAACCTGGCCAATCAAAGGGCATGGTTAGGCAGTGATGTCATGGTGATATTTAATATTTTACCGCAGAGCAGTGTGCAAGGTTCTCCGCAGCTACCCACATGTTTTCCACCACGGTTGTCCTGTTTGGCCCCTCTTTGATCTATAAGCTTCTTTTCAGCTTAATGCTGGTAAACGTCCTCTCTTGACAGCACCCTTTGCTCCTGTCCGCCATTATCTGCTGAAGTTCAGAAACCAGAGCATCACTTCAAACAGCAGAGTTAGGGAGTAGCCGGTCAGGAGAGATTCCTGAGGCATGCAGTTCTGGCATAATCATTCAAAGATGTTTGAGCTGGGCTTGGAGAGGGGGTTGGACAGAGGTGTATGTGAACAGAGAGCTGTGGGGGTTGGCCTCTGGTCACTGGTAAATAAGTGAAGGCAGGTGCCAGAGAGTCTAGACACAGTGATTTCAGTCCTGGTCTGTGGTATCTGATACTCAATATGGGACTTGTCTGATTGAACACTACTGCCTCTTCATTGCACATGCTGCAGTCTTTTTACTGCCTTCCTGTTAAATCAGTAAAAGATGACAATGGACATAGTAAAAGCAGAACAAATTTAATTTTAATATTTCCTATTTGGCAGCAATTACTCTTCCTTTTGAAGTGGCACAAGAAGCAATCAAATTAAATGAAGACATAATGGGAAACATGGAGCTCGTACGAAACTATTATTTTAAAATTTGAACGGCTTTAATTGAAACTGGATATATTTTTTCTTTTTATAGAGAAGTAGTTCAGTAATTAACAGTGTAATCCCATCTTGTTAAACGTCTAATTTCCACAGATTTTGTATTGTGTAAGTAATGAGAATGTTTCCCTTCAAATTATTTGAAGGGTTTTAAAAATCTGTTTTTAAAGGTTTTGTAACAGAAGAATTGCAGGGGGTGATTTTTGAATGCTCATGTTCTACTTGTTAAGTGGCAACTTTCTTCTCTGGTTAATTCACTCTTATGTGACTGTCAGGCCTACGGATTTAATAAACTAGGGATTTTATAAGTTCTTAAAACAACGTAGGGAAATTGGATTCTACCTTTTTAAGAAAGGGAGGAAGAAATCAATGATAGCTTTTAAATCAGAACATGAAAGTCCCAGACAAAAAGATTAATAACTTATGTTGTAACATAGTTTATTCTGTTTTATTTTATTTGGGTCCGTTTGGAATGACAGCCTGCTGCCTGATAATAGATAAACATACAGAATTGCTGTAGTAAAATATTTTGGAGTGAAATTCCTGCGATCCTGTTGTTTCTTTTTTTCCTCTAAGTGGGTTGTTCACCCGCTTTCTCTACTTTTTAATGCATTAATGTCTTTCCACCAGGGGGCAAGCGCACAAACTCTTAATGATTACTTTAGTAATCATTAAGAAAGTTGTTACTTTATTTTCCCCGTACCCTCTTTTGACACAAACTGAGCTATATTTTTTATACTTTGTCCCGCTTATCTCTAGGTTCAGTTGTTTCTGCTTTCAGTAATCTGTCTTGTCATCACGCTGCTTTCATTATAATCTTGACGTGTCTTATGAACTGAGCAGGTTTTAGGAGCAACTGTGGTGATGTCCTGCAGGCTCTCAGTGACGAAGCCTCCCTCAATGCAAGTTGTCTGCCATAGCTGGAAACAGGGAAAAAGAAACGGATGTATTTGAGTCATGTTTGATTATTCAATATGCCATTTCAAAAAATGTTCGTATTGAACAAAAGGAGGCTAGATAGATAGCTTGTGATGTAATGGACAATCAGGTGCCAAGTGTATAAAATGATGGCAATCCATAGATCATTTGCCTAAGGAATCACCCGGGAATTCAACTGAGTGAACAGTTGGAACAGGGTTATAGGCAATTGCCTACTTGCATTAACTCAGGTTGTTCTGTCCCATTACCAAAAGAATAGGACTATGACTGAAAAGTCTTTGGTATATGACAGTGTTCAGCTCTAGCAGTGGAAACTGTGAAGTTGAAGCACGCTGCTGCAGATACAACTAATTTACATGTTGAGGAGTAATCTCAAAGTAAAATACCACTAGAATTAATCTGTAATTAAGTATCTGTTTAGAGACATAGCTTTATTAAACAACCAGGTATTAATCTGGCTTTCTGTGGAACTAAGTTGTGGGTTGTTTGTTTGTTTTTTCTATATTAAGTCTATCTAAGCTTTCAGACCAAAGTTACCCATTCACAACTTTAAAAAAAGCACTAAAAATTCCAGTGATAGCATTAAAATGTAACTAACCCAAATTAATTTCAGGTGATGAGTGACTGCCATTTTTGGCACTTTATAAGCATTGTTATCCCCAAATAATGGAACTGTACATCTTGTACCCTGGACCTTTATAACTTTACTGTTCTGTAGAAATGCTGAATATAATTTATTTTTTTTTAAAAAAGGTACTGTAGTTGATGTCATAACATTGCTTTTCTAGTGCATTGGAAAGATTAATGACTTAACTGGGCTTGTGTTTCTTGGCAGTTAATGAAGATGCTTTTCGAATGTCCTGATGAACGAGTTGACCTGGAACTGATTTCTTTCTGTATTAACCTTGCTGCTAACAAAAGAAATGTACAACTTATCTGTGAAGGTAAACATACTGAGATTTTACTGTTTTCTTGGAGATGACAACACTTTATATATACTTACATATAAAAATCATATATTTGAGTTATTTATAAATGTATAGATGTATTTTTAAGAAACAAAATGCACCTGTTTGGGTAATGATTACAAGCAAATGGCCATATCCTCCCCAAAATTGGTCTTGGTTGCAGGAGTGACATTGAGTAGCCACACATGCCCGCTTCTCTCATGTGCATGTAGTTCTGTGAAACACACTGATGACATTACAGCCATAGCTTCCCACAGTATGGAGAGATAAAGATTTTGTTCTTCCTGATGCCAAAAATCCATTTTCAGCTCATCAGTGTTTCACCTGCCAGTACCAAATTAATAGCACAGTGATGTAACTTAGTTGCATTTTTACATTCTTTTTTTTTTTTAATTTAGCATCTTTTGGGTTCTAGTATTTTGTGACATGGTGTAGATGGGTTCTGCATTTCATTCAGTAGCTCTGCAGATTGCTTTTAATGCGTCATTATTTTCATAGTGGCACTTTTAAATGGAACATTACTATTCCGTAGCTCTAATTCTCACTTGTGCTCAAAATTTTCACTATGAACTATTGCAATAAATTACTAGACTTTAAAAGGGACAATTGAAATCAATGGATTCTATGGCCAGCAATTCCATTTTAAAAATCCATCCATAGCTCTGTAGAAGGGGCAGCAGGGAGATCTAATTTTATGTTAAAGGTACAGTTGAAATTCAACTAGTAGCATGTATTAGATAGGCAAGGTGATATTTTTGAAACATAATGATAATAGTGGGACTGTGTGATCGAGCACTTCAGATTTGTGTGCATCTGTTAGGTGTATTCCCACGTAATATTCTATGTGACAGTAAATAATCTTTTAAAACCATAAGGATGTATTTACTCCATGGAGTGAGAAGTCTCTGAGCTAGTACCAACAGCTGTGCTGCATCTCCACTGAGCGAACTTGATGATAGGATAATGATTTGGATCTAGAATGTTTTTTGGTCTGAATAAATGGCTAAGCACACCTGAAGCATTTCGTTATTTGACTTCTTAAGTGTCCCACCAGTACATATGTTCATAGTAGTTGTTTTAGAGAAGCTACAGAATTTATACAGAGAAGGTCGTTGCTTTTCAACTTTAAACCTGGAAGAAGAAATAGTTCCTTGTCTAGATTCTTCACTTTTTCCTTTTAGATTTTTAAAACTTAAAGCTGCTTTTTTGTGTGTGCGTGGTAGTGTTTTTTGTTAGGCCAGTACTTTCCTTTTTTTTTTCTTTTTTTTTTTTATTTGGAGAATTTCTTAAGTGTTTGTTTCCTTTCAGGAAATGGTTTGAAAATGCTAATGAAGCGGGCTTTGAAATTTAAGGACCCATTGTTAATGAAGATGATCAGGAATATTTCACAACATGATGGGCCAACTAAAAGCCTGTTTATTGTAAGTACTAATGTGATCTTCCTACTGGAAAAGACTGGCTTTGGAGAGCTGCTGTGTTTTGTCTTTACAGGGTGTCCAGTTTTAAATTTTCTTGGCTGTCATGGGCTGATTTATGTTTTGTTTTATAAGGCTATCTTAGTTGGTAGATCAGGGTTTGGATTCCTCACAGGGAAAACAGATCTTACCCTGTATCCAGTAAGTCCCTGTTCCAAAACAAACACACTAAAACAAGCAAACAACAACAAAAAAAGCAACCCAGCTGCTGGGTTGCACATCATAATAATTCACTGTTATCCTAAATCTCTGCCTTTAGAGCTAGAGGGCAAAATAAAGTGGTTGGGTTTGGTTTTTTTTCACTGTGCCAAGTGTTTTGTATAAGTGGATATTTTAAGATTTCAAATACTTAATATTTAATTAAGCGTGTAAAGCCGCCCTTTCAAAAGAATGAGGAAACACAACATCCTAGTTGTGGAAGTTTTAAATGTATTGTTAAAATACAATTGTCTTAAAGCAGTATAGAATTAGTAAGTAGAATCCATGATTCCCCTGTTCATGTCCCCAGAAAATTTTGTAGTTATTTCTTAAAATCTTTAGGAAGGGGACTCCATTACTGTCACTAATGCAGTATGGTGTTTGCTATCTTTTCCCTTACTTTCTAACAGCTTTCTCAAACTGTGTAGTAGCTACTTTTGGAATATCTGAACCAAATGACCTACATGTCTTGAAAGTGAAAGGTTGGAGAGGAAGAATACTGAAATATTTTCTTTGAATAGTCTTCATCTGAAATTGAAGCTGCCTTATTAGTCCTCAGTTCAGGAGAAAAGTCTCCTTAATGTTCTTTTGAGAGCTAGTTTTGATTTCACCAAGTTGTGAGTTCTTCAGAACCCCACGTTATTCACTTGTAATGTTTGTTGCTGTATTTTCTTTAGGATTATGTTGGTGATTTAGCAGCTCAAATATCAAATGATGAAGAAGAGGAATTTGTGATTGAATGCCTGGGAACACTTGCAAATTTGACGTTACCAGATCTGGACTGGGAACTTGTGCTGAAAGAGTACAAACTGGTTCCATACCTCAAGGATAAACTAAAACCAGGTCTGTACAAAGTTTGGTTAGTCTTTCAAAGTAGAGTCACTCAAAGAATCCTTAGAGTGTTTTTTCAGACTAGAGTCTGTTTACCCTTATAATTTGTGATTGGTTGAGGAAACATAACACTGAAGAACAGAATCATATCTACAGATAAATATACAACTGCCACAAGGTTAAGAATTTCTGAGAGGTAATACTTTCTGCCTTCTGCTTTACCAGGTTCTGCAGAAGATGACCTCGTTTTAGAAGTGGTGATAATGATTGGAACAGTTTCTATGGATGACTCTTGCGCTGCTCTGCTGGCTAAATCTGGAATCATCCCTGCACTCATTGAGCTTCTAAATGGTATATTGCCATGTTTGATTTTTTTAGGTCTTGTTTTTCAGAGAGGTTTAGTTGATGTAGCTGTGCTGTAATTGCAGCATTCATTTTCCCTTGCAAGGCAAGGGCAGGTATTCTGTGTATGAAAGGAGGAGCAATTACTCTGTTATTGATAGATTTGATTTTTCCCACACCTCCACAGCTCTTGCTGCAATCTGCAGTCTTTCTGCTTGACTGGAGCAGGGAAGAAAACACTCAGTTTTGTGTTGTCAGGAGCTGAAATCTCACACATACCAATGAACTGTCAAGCTGACATGAAAGAGCTGGGCTTTCTCTAAGCATCAAGAGCTTCTAGTGTGAGATCTGAAGTTGTGGGTTGTTTCTTTTCTTTTTTTTTTCCTTGCAGCTCAACAGGAAGATGATGAGTTTGTCTGCCAGATCATCTATGTATTTTATCAGATGGTCTTCCACCAAGCCACCAGAGATGTCATTATCAAGGAAACCCGTATCTTTTTAAAGATTAAACATCTAGAATTACAGCACTTAATTTGCCATCACTGACGTTTAGCCTATATTTCTTCTGCATAAACCTCCTGATCTCAAAGGTTTCTTTGTAAATGGTTTATTTCAGCTGAAGAAAAAGTCCAAGCAGCCTAGGCATGTAGAAGGACTGCAAGATTAATAGTAAAGATTAAAAGTTAGTTTGCTTTGAAACAGGGAGAGGGGTAGGAGGGAGGATCACTGGAACAAATGACTGTTAGTTCCTATCCCGTGTGAATTACTGTATGAATTTTTTTTGCAAATCATAGTCAAAATCAGAGTCCACAGAAAAGCTTACATAGAGATTAGACAAACTTCTTGCACTACACCATTATACATATATGTTGCATAGTCTGAAGTTAGATGCATTAAAATACTGTAATAGCATTTTTTCTTATATCGGTGAACTCAACGTAAATAATGCTTGCACTGTATTTTTCTTCCACCTAAGTGTTATTTGAATTTTTTATTTGGTGTAAGTCTTCCATCGTCTTCCCACTGTGGAGACTTTGATTTCTATTCCTGGCTTTCTTCTTTTTTTCCTTTTTTTTCCTGTCTGTTGATGATTGAATCTGTTCTTCAGTTTCCTCATATCATGGATCTGTTCAATATTTTTGTATGGTACTTATAACTCATATTCATTCTTTACTACTTATTCTTTCAATAACTGCTAATGCTAAGCTAATTCAGATGATCCAAAAAACTGTGAAAAGAGACACTGGTAGTCTTTGAGGCCCTTAACTGAATGTTAAATTTTATTTAAACATAAATAATAGGTTAAGTCATGCTTTTGTAGGGGTAGTGGCTTAGTGATTACTTTGCTAACAGTACAAGGACTACTTCTTAATGTCCTTTTTACTTTAAGCTCTGTGGAATAACTGAGAAGCCATTTGGGATGTTGTTCTTTTTGGGCTCCTAGAGGGCTAGCTTTAAAAAATATATATTTTAAAAAATAATAATAGCATCTCTTCTTACATCTGTAATGATAGAACACCAATGTTTGAACAATGTTTTTCTCACTCAAAGACTAGTACTAATGCTGTCATTTGCACAATCGATTATCTTCAATGTTTTTGAGAAAAATGCATTGAAACCTGTGTTTAAAACAAGAAAACTCCCTAAAGATTACAAAAATAAGTCTCAAACGATTAAACCATTCCACAGAATCTATGCCTGTTGGACTGCCTCAAGCCAGAGCACATGTTAGGTGCATGGATTTCCTGTAACAGATCAGAATGTATTTTCTTTGTAAGGGGTGTGTAGCTTTTCTTCAGCTATTTTGAAGGGTATTTGGGTATATTAAAATGTGATTTTAAAAAAAAGTGGTTGGAGGGAGGCTGCTGTACTTCACATGTGATGGAAAATTCCTGACTGTGGTTCTTAATGAAGTTTACAGTTGGAAGAACCCAGGGCAAAACCAGCAAAATAGCTTTTATCCTTAACAGTTTCTTTCCAGAGGCCCCAGCATATCTTATAGACCTGATGCATGATAAAAATGCTGAGATTCGCAAAGTTTGTGACAACACACTGGATATTATAGCGGTAGGTCTGATTTTTATTTTATTTTTTTTTTTAAATCATCTGTCCTCCAAGAACCTCTTTATGTGAGATGGAACTAAAACCTAAGTATTAGTAACTTGCAAATTGAGGATATTTTTCATGTGCAGCTTTCTAATCGTGTAGGTAAAACATCAGTTTTCATGGGACAATGACAATTGTTAAACTAGGCTGTGTACCAAGCTTCCAGAAAGTGCTTGAGAAAATTCATACCAGTTAGCTTTACGCTACAGACACTTTTAAATAGTGCTTTTATACTTAAATAAATTAATCACATTACATAAGTACGTCAAGCTTTCATTATTTCTTAGTTCTCCAAACAAATGGCTCTTGTTACCCAGCAGCTTTTATTCAGCTTTTCTCCATTGCCTGACGCCAATATTTGTTTCCAGAAGAAAATGTGGGCGACGATTCTGAATCTGGTTGTTTTCTGCTTGGGGAACAGTCAGTGTTTCAACTTTTAAATATAGTCTTCAACTCTTTCCTTTAGCTTTCCTTTTAGGTTTCCTTTAGCTGCATGACTTAGTTTGTCCAACTATCCATTGATCACAATAAACTTTTAGGACAGTTGTCTTGTATTAAACTGCTAACTTGGAAAAAAGAAAGCGTATTAAATTGTGAAGTGCTATTGCTTTATCAGCTCTTATGGCATGTATAATCTGCTTCTGGGCATCCTTGACTCTAGAAGCATTAATATTTTCTAGGATGTTCTTCATTGAAGTAAAGACACTCAAACTGATTCCACTTAAAAGTTGCATTTCACTGTTAAAATTCCTCCTGGCCTGTTTATTGAATTGACTTCTATCAACAAAAAGAAATTTCAGCATTTTGTAGTGTCTTAGGATTGTACATACTGTACATTATTTTGGATGTAGAGTAGTAATCATAAAATTAAATCTTACAGCCAGAGAACTTAACTCTGAGTCAAGTGGTCTTTGACTACCTTAGTGCTTTTCCTGTCATCTGCTTAGGTTCTTCTTTAGTTGAATTACATGTACTGCAACTTGCTCTTTGGAGGGTTTAATATAGTGTAAGACGTAACTTACGATGCACAATACTGTAGTCTATTCTGTCTTTTTCTATTATACTCATTAGTAATGCCTTTTAATTTAATATTCATCTTCAAGAAAGAAGTAAAATGACATAATATTTTCTGTGTTGGAATTCTTGTATCTGGCTCTGGTTTTGGAGCCATACCTCCATACCTCATGGAGGTATGGAACGAAAATCGTGCTCCACTAGTTTGTGATAGAGTTGCCATTGACATTCATTAAGGGCAAGATTTCAACTGAGATGAATTTACACTTAGTACTTATTTACAATGGGCATTATGTTCAGTTTACCAAGATCAGTTATTTCCAGGGACATTTCCAGTGGAAACAGTAGAAGGATTTTTATCTTCTAGGTGAGGCCAGACAATCTTGGGTGCTTCCAAGGCTTATTTTGTCTGTGGGCCAGTGCAATTTCCAAGTGACTTAGGCATTGATTTGCTCATACAGGGGAGCTTTACAACATGGTACACAGTAGTATCTAGGTATTAAAAAAATATGTTAGTAATATTATTGAGCAACATTAATTTATAGAATTTAGAGAATAAATACATTAAGACATAGCTTCATTTTTAATATTAACATCCAAGTAAAATGTATTTGGCTTTTTATTGCCTTCCTAAGAAGAGGTAATCTTCATGCTAGCCATGAGTAAATGAAGAGTGCTAGGATAATGGATGGCAAAGGCGTCTCAACTTGCAAGAAGGACTGGACAGGAATTCTAGGGCCTTGAGGAAGAATATAGGAAGGAAACTGTGTTACTGCTGTTGTTGGGGGCAGGAGGAAAGTTACCAAGCACATACTGAGAGTAGTTTGCGTGGTGGTAAACTATTTTTTTTCCTTTGGTTGTGGAGCAGTGCCACGCTCAGAATGGTGTTCACTGGAAAGGTAGGAGAGTTCCCTTTCTGGGAAGGTCTTTTTAGCTTTATTATTTAGCTGTTGGATTAGAAATTGCATAAACTGTTCCTAACACCATGACCCTGTGGGGAACAGGAAGGACAATGTGCCGCCTTTTCTGGAAGAGAGAGAGAACCACTAATTGATTGTGTTCTCGGCAGTATTGTAACATGGTTGTACTTTGTCTTCCAGGACCAAAAATCCTCAGATCTTAATAGGCATTTTGCTGTTCAGCTCAGAGGATACGGTAAAGCAGCCTGTAAACACTGAGGTGTTTGGTAGTGTGGCAGTTTTACACAACCAGTGCTTTCTGAGGTGTCTGAATAGACATAGTCTCTAAGATTGGTGAAACTCCTTATCTGTGATAAATCCACAACAGGAAAAACTTAAGTTTTCAGTCTTCTTGTTCCATACATGCTGACAGGATTAGTTCCTCTGATGAAAATCAGAAACTAAATGTTGGAGAATAGAGATTTGAAAGTAATTTCTTCTCAGGGAGACAAATGCTTCTTTCACTCATCAATAAGCTCTATATAGTGTGATTGAAATAACATTGAAGAAAATCAGATGCCTTATAAGCCTTAGGGGAGATATGCTTTCTGTAGTAAAGTAATTGTCACAGAAATTATGGAAAGGTTACACTAGTGATGATTTGTTTAATATAGCTTGGCTGGACTCTGCCGTTGATGAACTGAAACAGATGTGCTGCTTTAGCATAGTATGTACTGGGGAGTCTCAGCTTTGCAGTGGTAGTTGCAAGATATCCCTTTTGTCAAAAAGAAAGGCTGTGTTGACGATTTAGAAATGCTTCAGCCTTGTGTTATGGGCTGAGTCTTGACACCAAGCAGCTAGTTCAGCGCATTGTACACCTATAGCGGGACAGGTCTCATGGCTCAGCTGAAAGCCTGCAATAAACAGCTGGTGTAGGAGTCTTGAGCAAATGAAGTTCTGTTCTCCTCTGCCTCAGAAACCTGGACACCTGCAACTCAAAGCTTGTGGAAAGAAATACTTGAGATGGTTTTACTCTGTTCTCCTTAAACAGTATTATCAAGATCTGAGGTGGTCGTTACTCTCAGGTTTCTCGTTCTTTTTCTGCTCCTAGCTCACTCTTATTTCAGTTAACTGATTTTTCTCATTTATTGAAAGGATATTTAATTAACCACGTCCAGATCCTTGGGTTGTGTAGTCCAAGGCTTCCCCCTCCCCATCTCCCCCCATTTTCCTATTTGGTGCTTTTACAGCTTTGAATCCAAGCCTGCTTTACCATCTTGATTCTCTTACGATCAAGAGTGGATCATTGTGCTTCCTGCAGAGGCAAAACATCTTCTAGATAGCTACAACATTGTCTGTGTGATTTAGGAAGGGCCTTATGCCTCAGGTGTTTTTCCAGCTTTCATTCTTTGCCCCAAGTATTTGTAATGAATGCCAAATACCTTTTGCCTCATGGAAAGCTGTGTTAATGAACGGCTTGTATCTTTCCATGTTAGTTAAGTGCCCTGACACAAACCCTCCATGTTGGGAATGCTGGAATTTCACATAAGAAACAGGAATGTGCACCCTCAGTGCTCTGGGATTTGGGGCCAGCTGTGCAAGATGTTGGCCAGCACTCTTGGAATCAAGGAAGAGCAGACCACAGGGATTTGGTGTGGGCTTTATTTGAATAGGCAGCGTACTCTGAAAATAGATAACCTTTGACTCCAGCTTGGTGTCCTCTTTCCATGAAGAGTGCTGTAGTCAGTCCAGGAAAAAAGGTTCTCCCTTCACTTACCAAGACTCCCCCTTCCTGTGGTGCCTCTTGTTCCCCTGTTACCCTCCAACAGTCATGAATACAGAGAAGCGGGCAGAAGAGCAGTGAGGGTGTGGGGGCTGCAGGCTGGACTGTTGACATATGTTTTCACTGATCAACATCTGCATTGTTAGATTTGCAATCAGTCCAGCTGTTTGTGGCAAAGAGCACGCACCAGCAGCAAAAGCTCTACCTGCACTAGAGGAATAACCACACTGCAGGCACATTAGATAAGGGTGGGTGTGCTCTGATTTGGTTTTGTCTTCATATAAACCTTAGATTTCCTTCTCGAGTTGGTGCTTTGCTCTTTGTAGTTGTAAGATTAGGAAGGTGAGCCAAACCACTGATGTTTGTTACTTTCGTAACAGCTTGCCAATGTGATAAAATGGAAAAAAAAGAATTCTCTCTCCAGCTATAGACAATATAGGAATCCTGTGGACAGTGTGCATTTCAGGTAGGCACCTAAATTTAGGGATCATAAATGTTTTTTTCTGCCTTGCCATTAGTTTCATATCACAGGTTTCTGTTAGCTTCCCATCAGAATATATTCAGTGATGAACCTGATGGCAAAGAATTCACTCTGGGTTGCACAGGTGTAAGTGGCAGAAGGATTTTTTTGACCTGTAAATGAATTGCCTTCCAGTGGTACTTGCCCTAAAGGTAGGTGTTGTAGACACCTGCAGAAGGTGATCCATAACATCTGTTTCTCTCCTTGGTTTATAGAAGCACGTAGTTCAAATGACATGATTAACTTTTGGATGGCTAGACAAGATAAATCTTTTCTTTCTTAATAAATGGTTAATTTAACCTTTCATGTAAACTGTGTTTTAGGGATGGTTAAATAATGAAGAATGTAACATATCACCAAGTACAGCCTTGAACATAATGAGCATTCTACTTACTGTATAGCAGTTTTAGTTTAGTATGAGGAATCACATCAAATGAACCCTATTACAGACCCAATTAAAGGGCAACCACATTAAAGTGAAAAGGAAAATCTGTTTTTAATCAGCTGTGAGAGAACACAAAGCAGATCTGTGTAGCTCAATGTTATCCTATAGTGTGTTAATCAGATACAAGGTGTGACGGAAGCCAGTGACAAAGGGGACCCCTGATAGGGAACAGACACGCTCTGATAATAGCCCAGTTAACGCTTCATAATATTTCAATGGTTCAGTAGTAAACAAAGTTGGAAGTAGAACTTCAAAAAGGATGGCACATTCCTCGCAGAGTTGAACCATACATCTTCTATGACACTTTTGGATTTATGGAAACCGAATGTTAAAAACAGTGATGTCAGGGAGCTCCGAAGAGAATAAAATCAACCTTCAGGATTCCTCCTTTTATGTTTCTGAACATGCAATATTTGAGGGGGGGGGCTGGAGAAGGTTGGAGAACAGGCACATTCTGTCCACCACCCTCTCATTCCCCCACCCACTGCTTTTCTAGTAGCCTAACATTTAAAGGATTGGAGGGCACAAAGCTGTGTTTGTATCTCCATGATGTTTATTTTTCTGGTTTGTTTTGCAGGAATTCCTTAGTAAGGAAGGTGTGCTTCATATGCTTAAAAAAAAAAGAAAATCCCACCACACAAAACTGAACAAAAAAAAAGAAAAAAGGTTTTAAATAGCTCAAAATATAATTACTGGAAGCCTTGCCATGTTTTAGGGAATTGTTTTGCTCTGAACTTCTTTAATTTGGTTTCTTTATGCCTTTTGGCTATAGTCCTGCATTTACAGCTTTTCTTCCATTCTGATGTTATTCCATTAATCATTTACCCAGTGGTGTTTCTTCACATTTCTGTGGAAAATCTACAGATGTATTCCTGATCTAGCAGTACTTAAATGAACTTTTTTGTGCCAAAGTTATGTAAATTGTTCTAGATTGTTGCAAATGATCATTCCCTAGGATTGCTGCCAGGATGAAACTTGACAAAACTGATAATTGATCTGATTCTGGTGTGGTCACTTCATTCTTGTTGGTCACTCATAGTGAAATGCAGGGTACAAATGTAACAAAGTAGCTAAACTGCTCGAACGGATAACTTGTGATTTTTAAGTGCTGTGCAGAGATGCTCAATTTTATAGCTGCTAATTTGCCATTCAGTTATTAATCCTGTTTTCTAAAATTTAGATAAATGATTGAACTTGGCAGTTTTTAGCCTCTTAATGTGGGATGCGAAATGTAGAATACATAGGAATATTCTGCCCTGTTGTCTGTGTCTAAAGAAAAAAATCAGTTAGGATCTGAGAAATGTTAATTCATTCTTTTCTTAGAAGGGTATAAGAAATTCATGTCTATTTGTGACACACGTTCCGCATGTTCAGACAGTGGTGTGGAAAGGAACAGTGATGTCAAGCAAGTGGGGTTCATTTGGGGTTGTAACGTTTTCAATGTGCATTTATGATAAATGTGAATTAGGTAATTTAGCTGCTGGCCTTTCTGCTTTTGAGAACGAACTTTTAAAGATAAGCGAGGTAATTTAAAAGGGATTCACCTTTCCCACAGATTAGTCTAACTTGCTGTTTGTTAAATTTGTTTATTTTCTTCCCATTTCTTTGCAATTGTGATTTCTGGGAATAGTTTTCTTAAGACTGCAGTATGATTTCTGGCAGTTACAAGGTGTTTCTCTAAAGCTTGCAAGTAATTCACAACTGCTGGAGGCTGATATAATAGATAGCCCACATTTTAGCTCTGGCAGACGCAGCAAAGGAGATGTTTCCAAGATGCTGATCAGATGTCATCATTGAAAGTCATGCCCTTTCAATTTTTTTATGGGTCATTTTATATATCTCGGTGGTGAGCTTGCTTTTTCCAGGGAAACTCTTGCTTTGCACCATTACTTCTAGGCTTTCCTTTTTCCTAGGCTTTTCCTTTGTTTTTTCTTTCTCCCTCCCTAAGGCTGTTGCATTATTGTATAGCTGACAAACCTGGAATTCTGCTTGAGGCCATTAGGCACAGAGAGTAACTATGGATCCCTACAGCTGATACCTGCTGTATGTATGGAAGTTACACATGAGACCAGGTTTTGAACAGGACCACTTGTGTGCCAGGATGGTGTGGAGGGGAATTAAAAAGGTCTAGTAATTAGTGTTGCTGACAGGTGGAACTGGAGAAATTTAGAATAATGCCACAGACTGATCAGAACCCTAAACCTGCAGGTACTTGTATGGATGTCCCATCAAAAGGGGAGTTTACATTGTGCTTTAAGCCAAGAGAAACAGACTTGCCATTTCTCCAAGTAAAACAAAGTTTAAAAACCACTGCCATAGAATAAGGGTTTGTGGTTGCACTGTGCGACGTGATTCCCCATGAAATCTTGGAATCTCTAGATACTTGTTAGCAGTCTCGGAGAAGCCTCTGCCAGAAGGACAAGGCTGGCTGGTTTTTGTGTTATCGACCAGTCAGAAGTGGGGGGAAAGGCACAGGGAGAGAGTGTGTTTCTTATGTTGTGCTAATATTAGTGAAGACAAGGTAGGTTGAGTATTAAGTCAGTTTAAAAGCTCAAGTTCAGTCTACAGGGGTTTCAGAAGTTTAACTGGAGCTACTAAGCCAACTTATTCTGTCTTCTCTGCTATTTTTTGACATCCAGTTATAGACAAATCTACTTGTGCATGTCTAGCTGCAGAAGCAGTTTATGAAATCACCAGTTCTGCAGCCAAGGCATTGTCACTAGTTGTGTGAATGCTTTTAATCTCCTTCAGGACTAAGTAAAATGAGTTTTAAAGACCTTAAAGTAGTCCAGCTAGGTTTCCAAGGAAAATCTGTTTAGATCATGTGTTAACCAACAGAAGAGTTAAGAAATTATTTTCAATTTTTCTCTCCTTTTGTAGTTAGGTTAGAAGGCAGTGAAGTGGGGCCTGTTTTCATGAGGCTGTTTCTTCACACAAGTAGAGACACTTTGGTTATGGATGTTGCTCTTGCTGACGATCCTTTGTTTAAAAAAATTACTAACCATGGTGCATTATTTCTGAATCTTCCCAGATTGATAAAATCTGCAGATTTCACATGTTGATGAGTTTCGTACAGGTCTGTGTTCCCTCCGTTGTAATCAACAGCCCACGTAGTCTGCTCTGTTTAGAAGAACCTTCTAAGGAGCTGATTGCAGTGACTGTAGGCTGTGTCACTTCCTTCTGATGCTCTGTACCTCAGTACACTTGAGTGCAATTAGGCTGAGATCCAGATTGAAATTTCATGCTTACATTGTGTTTCCATAATGGTCAGAACCTATATCCTGTTTTCCTCAGCTTTCTGGAGAAGATCCCCTCAGACTTCAGTTTTGTATCTTGGATTCCCATATCCTCCGTATTACAAATGTTGTCTGCCATCTTTGTGGGTATTCAATATTAAACATAGGACACCATTATAAAATTTGACAAGAAGATGAAAATGGCATCCTGTCTTATTGGAGCTCGTGAAACAAAATGAAGATTTATTGATTTTATCACCACCTATTTTGTTGCATTTTCTAGTAACTAATTGTCGTAGTGAATGCTCCTCTAATGAGGACGTACAGGGTATTTAGCCAGTGTTGGTAATTAATTACTGAAATCCATCTGAAAATTGGCAATAATTGCCTCTTTTTGATAAACCAAATGAGGAGACCGTGATGGTGGAACTTCTCTGCTCAAAGCAGGAATTTTTTTCTGGATGGTGTAAAGTTAGAAACCATGAAGGGAGGGTTGTAGTGCTGCATGTATAAAACCAGACTAACGCCTAGGGCTTGCAAAATCATTGCCTTGTTTACTCCAAGTACTCTGCAAACCAAATAGAGCATTTAAGTCACTGAGCCCTGAAATTTACATCTTTTGCTGACAGTAATTTCCTCTGCCATTTCCTGTTAAACCAAACAGCTTTGTCTATACTTCATCCTAAAATATTAATTGGTTATATATATTTTTATTTTTTTTCTGGACAGGAATATGATGAGGAATGGGCTAAAAAAATCCAGAGCGAGAAATTTCGATGGCACAACTCTCAGTGGCTGGAGATGGTTGAGAGTCGACAGATGGATGACAGTGAGCAGTATCTGTACGGTGATGACCGTATTGAGCCCTACATCCATGAAGGGGATATTCTGGAAAGACCTGACCTCTACTACAATGCAGGTGAGGCAGCATAAATTGGTATTCAGGACTGGGATTGCTACCTCTGGGTTTGGAATGGGAGCTTAACCTGGGGCTGTAGAGAGAATCTGCTGACTCAAACCAGTGGGACAGTTACCCTTTTGTGTCACCAGGAGCAGCACTGATGCTTGCTAGCCAGGGATGGGCTGGTCCTTGTTAGGATGTTAATGCTGGATCAAGTACTGTGTATCTATGTTCTTATGAGACATTACACGTCTTCAGAAATATGAGTAGACCTGTCTCAGAGAGCTAATGGACCATGGCAAGCAGTTTGAATAAAGGTGCCCTAGCCTTGTTCTTCACACCTCTTTCTTGTGTCCATAGCTTGTTTGCTTTGCAAACACAAAGTTTTTTTCATCCTTGTTAAATTCACAGCTATGGGATTTGATGCTGAATTTTGTTCTGCCTCATGTGTTAGTCCTGTAATGGAATATTTATTGCAGTTCTTGCTGAAAGGCTTCATTTGAGCCACATCAAACTTGTAGGTTCCTTAGCAGAGGCAATCATTCTGTGACTTTCAGCTAATCTGTTTGTATGATTTTTGCTGTCATATATCTAGGAAAGTGTGTGACTCTCTTCTCTCTTCTGTAAATACATATTTTTTTTTTTAGTTCTTCATATGAAGAAGTTTGATTACTTGACAATCTGAAGAAGTTAGCTCAAAGAGCCCCCTAGAATTACTCATAAGGAGAGTCATGCTCTTACTTGAGATTAACCCTAATATGTTTTCTGAAGAAAAAAGACATTTCTCATTGTTTTGTTTAATCTTACTAGTAGTGCATAATAGAACAGTTTTGGGGGATCTCAAGTGGAATTTGCTCTGTCTCTCTCCTTCCATAAAAATTTTGTAGTTACTAAGAAAATAAAAGCTGCCATGCTGGATTAAGACACTGATATATCTAGTCCAGTATTGCCAGCTGTTTCAGAGGAAGGTTCAAAAAACTTTGCAGGAGACAGTCATGAAGTAATTTGCCCAATGCATAAACGTCTTCATAATTTTTCATAACTAGGATTTGGCTTATGCTCTCAAACTTGTGGTTTTATATCCTTTTCAAACTCCTGGATGACTGTGTTCGCATGGATTATTTTTTTTTAATTGCTGGGTTTGAGTCTGTGGTTTTTTTATTTTCCACATAAGTGTCCAGTTCTTTGCTATGAAGCATGAGTCACAAAACTCGATGACTCTGGATGAATTTGCAGGAATAGTAATAGGAAAAACAAAATGACTAAACCCCATAAGCTTTACTTGTAGTTGCTGTGAGAAACTAATTGTGCAAGATCTCAGTAGCACTTCAAAAATTATTCTCAGAGGATGATAGAACTCAAGAATATTTTTGTTTCTACTTTTGATTACATACGTCAGCCATAGCAACGTGCCTTTTTAGTGGTATGTTTGTCCCTTTTGAATCCTGTAGCTTTTTCTTGCTCTACTTAGACCTCCAAGGTTAGCAGTGGGAGCCAGGTGTTGTGTGGTACCAGGGTCTTTTATTATGTGAAGTCTCCTTCAGGCTTCCGAAGTTAAAGATGTGCCAGCGTGTGCCTATTGTACTATCCCCTTTACAGGTCTCAGTAATAAACTTTTACTTATTTCATAGGGCTGTTTCTTTTCCCAGTAGTGTGAGCTAGAGATGGAGTGGCACCAGTAACACTGAATTTCCTGGCTTTTAATCATTTAAGTTATGGGCTTAATGTTATTTGAACAAAGATTTTTGTGTTGGAATTGATATTTGAGCGGGAAGGAGAGGCAGATTTCTGATGATATGTTCTGCAGATGTTTGAAAAGTGCTTTTGTTTTTAAATGTATAACAGTAGGTGATTATATTCAAAATACAGATTCACTTCTCGGGTTCCTTCCAACAAGTGCCAGTAATGGTGTGCTTATGGAGTCTGCAAGATTTATACTTTTGAGACGTGGCCAGAGAGGACATAATATTCCTTTGAAAAGGCTACAGATTATTGTACCAATTGGAATAGGCATTTGGGTTTCTGAAAGACAGAGCATTACCTAGTCAAAAAATAACACAAATACAAATCTTTGCGCAGTCAGAAATTAAATGCTTGTGCTTTACTGATGTATGTGCTTCACTGTTGTGCTCAGTACAAGTGCCCCCTCAGCTATAATAGTTCTTGAGTTCACTGATGGCAAGATGAGTTCCTTATTGCAATGATACACCAGCATCTCTCTTGCACAGTAATTTAAATCTACATGAAAACCCTGATAGAATCTCTGAAATTACCTTCATGAGCTTGATGTCTCTCTTGCTCTGAAAGTACATAACCCTAATTTATGTTGAAATGTACGTAACAACAGATGTCCTTTAACTGTGTAATCATATTATATGCAGCTGATGCTATCCATGTGCTTTCATTTTCCTATAAATTCATGTGAGCCATAACTCTGAGTGTTATGGTTAAATGTTAGCACTCTTGATTGAAGACACTTTAAGTAGTGGTAGCTCTAGCCCCAGAGTTAAAATATAGTGCTTTCTTTATTAATATAAAGGTAGACATTGTTTTTAAGTCTCTCTGCTTTCAAATAAGTTTTAACTAAACCTGACTGTTTAAAATACATAGTCACTTAAATTGATTGATTTTGATCTGACGTGCTGCGGGTAAAAAAGTACTGATGTTCCCCCTCATTTCTTTTTTGTGAAAAATACAGGTTAGGTGGTGAGATAGGGAAACTTGGCACAAGTGTTAATAATAGCCACTTCAACTTTCCTTACTCTTCCTCCTTTGGTCATTTTACATCCACATGATATCACAAAGCACTCGTGTCTCACCGAACATGCTGAAAGACAGTAATATCGATCTGTGGCAGATGACTTGCTTGTCAAGTAGTGCTCTTTCACATACTGTATACACATGTAGACAATTAGAGTATAGCCGTGTACATCCATCGTGTGCTGCTAAAATGTAGTCTGATCATGGCTAGCATTTTTCATTTACAATCTGTTGCGTTGTATTCAGTCACTTTCCCATGAGGTATTATCTTCTAAATGAATCTCTGTAGCACCTCATCAAATGTCTGTTCGAAATCTAGCTGTGTCAATTCTATTCCTTTTATCATTTGTCACTATATTATCTTCAAAAAACATCAGGTAAATTCATAAAGCACAGGGAGATTTGTTTGAATGCCTGAGTCGTCATCTCTAAGCCCTTGTGTCTGTAAGTAACTTTCCACTGCTTCCTGCACGGGCAGTTTTAGTAGTTTTGAAACCACAGAGGTTAAGCTAAGTGGCCTGTGACTCCCTGGATCTTATCTCTCTTTCTTTAAAGTGGAATGGCATTTGTAACTTCCTAGTCATTAGGAATCTCTCTCTCTCCTCTGTTAAACTATTAAAGTATCAGTCTGAATGTACCTGTTTCTGCCCTGTTTTTATTGGGATACTTTCTGCAGTGCAAGTCTGGGATTGTTTTCATACAGTAATGGAGACAAACTGAAGTAGGGTCTCTTTTAATGAAATGGCTTGTTTTATCTGATTAGAGCTGAATACTAATTGCCAAGAAAGAAATATGCCTTTTAATATTAACAAGAAATGTGTTTTGTGAATGGGAACAGGAAAGAGTTAAGCTGGGCGCTCATCCAGCTGGGGTCAGTTCAGTGACTTTACTTCAAAGACACTCTGGGTTTACACTGATGTAACAGAGGGGAAATGTTAGCCCCTGATTTTCTTTCCTTCCTTGTAAAGCAAGGAGATACTGTGAAGCCTTTAAGGAATACTACTGGCTTTACAAATATCTGCATTTTCATATGCCAGTGTTTTAATGTACAGGAAGTAAGAGAAAATTGTAACCTATGTTCTTGAGAGGCTATCGTGTGAGAAGACCAACCTTTTAGGAAATAGTTGGAAGGCATTAAAATATGGGGGAGACGAAGGAAATAGGTTTGAAGTTGCTTTCCTGTTTTTTTTCTTGAACAGTTTTAAGAGATACAGTAGTGAAGGATGGAGTCTGAAAAATTAAGATCTTTGCTTTTATGCTGATGGCCTGGGTTAATGTTTGATCCTTCTTGTTACTTTTTCTCTGGGCTCACTTTCAGGATGGGTAGTGATATAACCTTTACAGGCTCCAGGAAGAGGTTGAAGAGAATGTTTCTTAGGTACAGCATTTTTGCAGGGCAGTAGACTGAGCTACTTGGAGTCCTAGTAAGATTTTTTGGTAATTGAAGTTGCTGGTTTTCAGTATTATTAATGCTTGTTTTTCTTCCCAGAAATATTGTAAGTTGCTAATGAATTCCTAAGACAAACCAGCACAGGTTGTGTTGCCCACTTGCCCTGAAGTCATGCTTCTTCATACAGTCACTGTTATCTTTCTTGTTTTCCACAGATGGACTAATAGCCCCCGATGGAGCGGTGAGTCCGGATTTCTTCAGTGATTACCATCTTCAGAATGGAGACATCGTTGGGCAGCACCCCTTCTCTAGCAGGTAAATTGCTTATCATAAAGAAGGCATATAATCCAGCAATGGCTATTCAAGTTTCCTTATAGGGCTTCATTTGTGGTGGTCAACAATTTTTGCCTTCGTAGCAGCAGGAATGGTTTACACTAGAAATGCAGTTCTAGTTTGTCTTCTGAAGTACATGTTTCTTTTAGCGTATTACCATACATATTGTAACACATCACAGCTTTCCAAAAGCTGTCAAATAAAGTAAAACTAGAACATACAGCTAATTACATGTTATGACAATTGCTCAAATACTATTCAGACGATGTTGGGAAATACCTAAAGAAAGGCTTGAGCTGATTACCTAGAAGACTTTTGTTTCTAATATTCTTAAATTGTTATAAATAGGTCTCTCAGCTGCCAAAACTATATCTGTGGGTTTGTTCTTTATTGTTTGGGTTTTTTTTCCCTTAACCTATATCTTCCCAAGGTATTCTCAGTGAAATTATTGATGGCACTTTGAAAATTTGCTAGATGAGCAAAAGATGTCGGCTTGACTTTTGGGAGTTGTTTCTCTGAATTTCCCCTCTGGTCAATGACCTCTCCTTTTCTGAATGTTAACAAGCTGTTCCAGTCTGAATTTCTGAGTAGACTTCTCCCACGAATTCAAAATAGAAAAGATTCATTTCAAAGAACAAAATCTTCACGGATCCTGTAGCATTTAGGAAATGCCTTTTATAGAGCATGAATTATGTATACTTATTAGCAGGAAATATTTCAAACACTTTACAGTCTAGGTACGGAATTCACTCTAATAGACTGCTATCTGGACATGTTCAACCCTGAAGCTGAAGTTGTTTCTTTCCAAAGGAAGAATGTTATTTTCACCACTTGCAACTTAGTCACCATTTGTAAAATATAAGTAATTCACAGTGTGTACAGCTGAAGCAAAAGAGACTTTTCTCCCTTACTTTGGCTTCTTGTACTTGTTACAGGGCAGTGGATGATTACACTTGTTTGTTTATTCTACTTGTGATGCACCAGAAAGCTGAACATTGAGCAAGGGTGGAACAGTGGTAGTATTTTTTAAGAACAAATTAAATTAGATCAGGAAAAAAAGCAGGACTTAAGAGATGAATCCTCTTAAAAAAAGGAAGTGTTTATACTTGGTAAGGATCATGTTCAGACTAGTGTGTAACCCTTTCCGTGGAGCCGGAGTTTGGGAAGGGAATACTGGTGCTGATGGTTTCCAAATGCACAACCTTCATTTCAGAGCATGCAGGTGATAGAGAAACTGAGAGAAGAGTAGCACTCTTGGAGATTTACTATGGGACTTACTGTTTTCAGTTTTAACATAGATGCACAACCCAGGAGATGGCAGATTTCTGTATTAACTAGAACATTGTATGGGTATGTAGTCCCAACAGTCTTCGCAACCCCCTGGTGGTGCGGGGGAAAGGTGTGTAGGATGAAGCTTGCAGACTCCCTTGTTTCCAATAAACTTAAATATAGCCCCTATCAAGATGCTTTTGTTTTGCCAGAAAGCTTTCAGCTTGAGGAAAAAAAATAAAAGATATCTTGAGCATCCTTGGGTAGAAGTTAAAGTAGATCATTCAGCTTCAAATGTCAATCCCTTATCAGGGAGCTATGTTAGTTCACTGCTTTTAAATGTGATTGTGTTCCAACTAAAATGAGCAGCAAAATACATCTGGTGTCTACCTAGTTAAATTAAGTATTCATAGAATTCTCTTGTAATGTCTCACAGCACTTTGGGTGCTCACCTCAAGAAAGAAAACAGAGGAAAAACTGCAGTTTGGCTCATGACAAACTTGGTAATTGCCTGTTGATGATAGCCTCTGTAAATACTCCGATTTCTCATTAGAACTCTGTTTTCTAGGAAGACTTTTTTCAGTATGATTGCTCCAAGGATTTATCTGCAGTCCAGACACACAGTCTAATTGGAAACAGCGTGGACTGCTGCAAATGTTCTCTCCTATTTGTAACAGAGCAGGACTGAATTGTTTGATAGAATAGATACTGGCAGTCGAATGGCGAATCCAAGTTTTCAGATGTGTGCCATTATCGTTTTGAACTTCTTGGCGCCAGAAGCCAGGATTTCCTGATGCTTAGAGCTAATGTAAAATGCATTAGTGCTCTAAGGCATGAGCCATGGAATTGCCAGTCCCATGAGTTTGAAGAGTCAGACCCTCCCTTTTCCCAAACTTGAATTGGTGTTGGAAGGTAAAACCATACGTGCTAGAGAGCCTAATTAAAAATAATAGCAGCGAGTCAAGGCTCTTTTTATGTGTTATATAGTGTACATTTCATCCATACCAAAACATAATTCTAGGGTATTTTTATGCTTACAGTTTAAACCTAACAAGAACCTTATGTCAAGGATTTATTTTTAACCAGTTCCAGCTTTTAATATATCAAGATTTTTTGTTATAAAAATTGTTCATTTTTCTATTATGAATATTTGAATATGTTTTCAGAAACTTTTTTAAAGAAAGCTGAGTTCTGATTTGCATGGATAAATAGCAAGTCAGTTAATGGTAACATTTGTTGTGAGTTCAAAGATGGATGGCAAAATAATGAGTAGATGCATATTTTTAGTCTCTTCATTTGTTATACTTTTTTTATTTGTTAAATGTTTATTTGTTATGCCTGTGTCTTCCGTCTTGGCCTTTATATGAGGCTTTTTAATTCTGTAATAGAAACGGTTGCTTGCTAAGCCATGGGGTAAGTTGTGAAGGAGTCTTTTCCATCATTTAAGACCACCCTATGAAATTTGAGGTAGGTAACAACCATGAGCTGTCTTCTTGCTACTCAACTTTGAATAATCTAATCCTTTCTTCTCCTTTCTGTGTACCTATGAGGAAGACTAAGGATATGTTATCTCTTTAATTTCTCTGGGGCTATTTCCTGTCCTTGCAACGTGCTCAGACTGGATCAAGACTTCCCATTGCCTCCAGGAGAGCCTAACAAGTCAGCCAGAAAGACTCACCTTTTTAGTGCCTGCATATCACTGAGAAGCTGAACTAATATTGGTGCCCCCAGTGCATTACCAGGGCTTAAGTGTGTTCTGATCACTAGTTTCATTTTTTGGAGCCAAAGAAATGGGTCTGTGAGGAGAGGTTTTCAAGGACTGCAACCAAACTCAAGTCCCATTAAAGATTTTTCACTGTAAGCAATAATTAATAATACCTGTGCAAGAGAACTCAGCCCTCACCAGCTGCTGTGTTTTGGATTATTATACTGGTTATACTGCATAAGCAGATAGTGAAAACCATCTGCTTTCTTGGTTGTAGGATGCTAGTTCTAGCAGAGGTCCGGGCCAGCCTCTGCCATTGCAGTTCCACCGTGTTACTTTCAGGATAATTCAGGGCAACGGGAGCAGCAGCCATATCCAGATGTGCAATTGATGAAGTGGTTGACTTTCCTGTAACCCAGTAGGGATATCACAGCCATTTCCTGTGGGGTCCCTGTCCCAGGAGATGGTGGACCTGTGTACCTAGATCTGCTGCATAGTCTTAGGTGGGTAGGATAACTCCTTCTTTGAAGTCAAGTAAAACAGAAGTTTAAAAAAGTGAAGGTACTTACAGGTACTGAGTTAGCACACAGGGGCTTTTTTTCTCCCATAATTTTTTAAGATTGAAACCTAAAGTAATAGTATTAGGAATAAGAACATCTACAGATGGCGAATTAGGTGGAGTTTCTTAGGGGCTGCATTTTTTTCAAAGATATTGCCTTCCCTTCACAGGATTTCTTGGACTTTTCATTGAAACCCAGAGTACTGACTACTGTCAAGAGTTGAGAATGGTACTGTGTGTGCTCAATTCCTGCATCATGAAGTACAGAACAACTTTTACAACCCTCACTTTAGGGACCCAAGGCATTGTTAGAAATAGAAATGCTTTGTGGCTGGTAATCTAGCTTGTGTGTTTTGCATCTTTAGTTTACAGCTCTTATTTCTGAACTATATTCTTAGTGGAGCTGTACTCTTGTGTATGTTGTCTATAAATAGAATTATTTCAGAATATAATGTACACAGAAGCGGTGATAAAATACACAAACAGCATCTCTTGTTTTCCTCAAAGGTTTGGAGCAGAATGCAAACAGATCATAAGGTATGTTTTCTATTCAGCAGAAAATACATAGCTGAGGAGGATGTTTTGACAGCTTGTATCCAGGTTTTTTTCATTGGCTGGGAAAGGACTTTTGTGATTAGATTACCAGCTTTGAATTGTCTCACTGTCTTCCAGAAGCAGATGGGCATTAGGCATAGATTTGAAATTTTCATCTGTTATTAAAATCTGTATTCAAGGCTCCTGGTTCTGATAGCTCTTAATATAGAGTGAAAGTTTTATGATTGTAGCAAACAAAAAAATCCCTCACCTTTGGCTAATGTGATGACAGCTTAGTGACAGCTTAGTGTCTGAGCTGCAAGGGATAAAGACCAGCTGAAAGACATCTTCAAGAATCTGTGGTCGTTTATCAAATTTTAATCACCTTCTAGAGACTAATTACTTTCTTAAGACACAAACATAATAGTGATGGATAAATATCTTAGAATAGAGATATCCACAGTATTTTTCTTACCCTTTGGGGAAAAGACCACTTTTTAACCTTTCCCAGCTATAACTAGATAGTGGTACAAACTTGAAGTGCGAAAGCCAATTTTTTGTTAATATCTTCATCATAGTTCCCAAATCCTCTCTGTAGCTTTAGAAAGATTAATAGTTAGGAATGCTGGAACTAGCCAAAACTTTTTTTTTTCCTCCCAAGAAAGTTTTCTGCAGCACAGAATCCTTTAACCTTGTTATAAAACACGGCAGAGCTGCCATTGTGCAATCCTCATTTTCACTGAGACAAGGCTTTTCTGTGTGTTTGCTGTTGCCAGCGTGTGCCCTCGCATCAGATCTGACTGAAGCCTCTTCCCAGGAAGCAGTGAGGTTTGGCATGTCAAACAAACCCAGTTTTATGGGGTCACTCTCTCCCTTTCTCTCTCTCCTTGGTGGAACATCTTTCTTACTTGGATTTACAGCCTAAAACTGTAGCTGCATTTCTTCTTTTTACCATGGCAGGTCATTGTGATATGTTGTGAGCTCAGTGTATGACACCAGGACCTTGGTGGCTGCTCTGCACTGACTTCAGTTAAGCTGTGTGTGTTGTTGGCAAGGGTAGGTGTGTGTGATCGAGCTGTTGGGTCTTGAGTTGATGGAAACCATGGTGATGGGAGGGCTTCAGTAGCTTAATACATGGTTGCAGGTCCTGGTGAGAGCACAGGGAAGACTGTTGCTGTGTCTTAGCTTATCTCCATCTAAGCTACTCACATGGACTGTCTGCATTTGCTAGAAGTCCACATTAAATAGCAAGAATAGTCATATCCACAGGCTTGTTTGCTTGGGTACCCTGATGAAAATCAGATGTGACTTTTCATGGGGGAAGAACCTAGGTCTGTAGCCTTCCATTCCTGTTGACTCTTGGACTGAGGTGTTAACTCCCATTGTGTGGCAGAGCTGAACAGCCCCTCTTCAGGTCAGGTGCTGGCAAATACGCACTTTGTGATTGTTTATCAAAAATGTTTTTAAATGGTTGCACCTGTAACATATCCTACATTATCAAATGTGCATGATTTATTTAGAAGTTTGAACTTTCCTTTCCCAGCCTTTCAGCAGCTAAGTGCTATCTCAGACTGTGTCTGAAGGTGAAAAAACTAATACATTCGTAGACAGTAAAAGTGAGCTGCCTCAGGCAAACCTTTACAGCCATCCGTGGCAGAAGAAACTTTGTTTCATGGTTCTTGGAAAGATTAGCTTAAATAAAAAAAAAACATGCTCTGATGTGGGGTCTGCGCTAGAGTAGAACTCAAAGTATCCACATCTCACTTCCCTCATCATTTAGAGGCACTAATGCTTTCATGTCTTATAGGTGAGTACAGTGAGTATAAAATATTTTAATTAATGGAAAGAAAAGCTAATAAAATGTAAATTATTATTACAGTATGATTCTACTTTCAAACATTTTTACCATAGCAATATTTCTTAGTTCTGTGCATTACTTTCTTTTCCATATTTAAACTTTTACAAACAAAACCCCCGCTTTTTTGTCTTTGCAATATGTTCAGCAGAGTTGTACTCAGCTTCTACCATTTGGACACTATTTAATTTGCATTTCCCAAGAGAATTGAATTAGGTTTTATTAGTAAATTGGGCCTATAACTTTGTAGGCAGGTTTTATTAGTTTATCACACATCAGTATTAGCAAATTGTAAATCCCACTGAAACGAATTTGAAAAGGCCTTAAAGAGAAGCCCAAAACCAATGAAGTTTCTGGAGACGAATAAGGGGGGTTTCTGTTGTTGGTTGTCTTTGGGTTTTTTTGAATCCCACAAAAATGTTGTTAGTGGTAGCAGAGTCATATCTCTTTTTATCATATTCTGTTTTCCAACCTGCCTACATGTTTATTTTAAAGAAGTTAAACTGAATATGGTCAGGAGGATTTCACTAAATTTCTGATATATATGGCTTGGTATAAGAGAGGTAAAGCACTCTTCTCATTTGGACAATACAGCATTTACTGACTATTCATGTGAAACAGGCAGGTACATTTCTTCTTGTTCATCAGAGCCTGTTCATGTGGTGCATATGCTTGGAAATAAGATCTTGCATCTAAAAGACAGTAATAAGGAAGAAGGAACAGCTGCCTTCTGGAGGTTTTTGATCACAATCTGGGACAAGCTTATTGAAAGATTTCACTTGATTTCTTCAGTTCCTGGATCATGGCCTAAATCAAAATTCACTGTATAGTTGTTTTCCTTTAGTAGTTAAATGTGGGAGTAGTGCTTCATCTCCAAGAGCTTTTGAATGCGAGCTTGAATTTCTTCATGTCTAGTCTATAATAATTTGTTTATAGAAATTCAATACTGCAACCTGACGTGTTATAATCCAGTTTAGATGTCGCTATGTGTATTTGACCAAATCATGCTGGTATGGTATGGACAGATGTTGTAGCATTTTTGAAGACCAAAAGCCTGATTATTCAAGGGGAAGAAGATTTTTCTCTGTGACCCATATTCATCAGTGAGACTTTCCCAGGGTTTGGAGGTCTGTGTGTACTGCACCACGAAAGGATTAGGGCCCAGCACTGCCTGTAATTTGGGAATATCCAGATGAGGACAATATTCTTCATATACATTATTTCTTACACAGCAACTTCTTTTTATGTGCTTGGGTGCTTATTTAATGCTATTCAGTTCTTAGGCTGTATCAGAAGAAGCTTCCAAGAAGCTGTCCTTGTGTCCCCCAACACGTGGCAGATGTCCACAGTGCAATGCACAGTTCTTGTCCCAGAGAGCCCATAGTCAAGACGGGCAGGGAACCAAAGACAAGACTCCTCCAACGTTGGGTGCTGGGCCCTGGAGTAGGGCAGGGCTCTCCTGCCTCCTCTCTGGTGACCAGACCACACCACCTCTCCAAGGTGTGTGGTCCATAATCATGAAGGATCATGTTGCACTTGTTTCATTTACTGTAAGAGCTGTTTAATTGCTCTGAACAATTACCCTAGTATGCTAAGAGATGAAATAGCTTGCTTGGGAATATTTTAAAGGTGCAATTTTTTTTTTCAGCAAGTTGCAGATGCCATGTGGGAAGAGAGTTAGCATTGAGGTTTTAATGCACTTCAGCTCTCTTGGAATATAGGATACTTGGGCCTCTTTCACTCCCAGTCACTTCTTTTACATTTTTTTTCGTTGCTTTTTATTTTACTGTATTCCACCTGCAGTTGGCCTCATTTAAACGACATGGTTTTTAGGTGGCCATTAAGAATTTTAAAAGAATACCAAAACGCTGTAGCAGTTAGCTCAAGTCCTTTGGAATGTCTTACCAAAAAATCCCCCAAACCTGGGTCTGTCTCTTCTGAAATGTAACATTAATTAATTCCCACGTTCTGTCTGCTGCTCTCAGTCCCTCCAGATGTGCTACTAGGAATAGACTGGCTCCCTGGTTACAAGCCATCTGGGCTCTGTAAACTGATTTGCACTTATATTAAACAATAAGTGAACAGAATGCGGAAGAGTTATTAAAGCAAATGTACATTGCTTATAAATCTCAAAGTAAAATATTAAAATGCAGTAAACGGGAATGGAATGTGCAAATGAAGACCTGCTTGTTTTTAATGAGTTTAGCTGTGACCTTCTCGATTTCAACCGAAAGAAAAGAATTTTATTTTTCTCTTTAAAAAAAAAAAAAAGAAAAGAAAAGAAAAAGAAACTATAAAACTGCTTACAGAAGTATCTGAGACAAAAACAAGGAAATATAATGTTCTAAACTTGACTGGTCCAAACCACTCAAGCTGCTGTGACAGCTCATAAAACTGAGAGTAGTTTTTAACTGGACTCTGTTTTACATTGCCAGAGTGAATTTTCCTTGCAGGAAGTAGCCAGAAGGTTTATTTAGTTTCCAGACTGCTGCTTTGATCTTTCCATTCTGTCACTTCTCAGGTTACATAGCCCTTTTTCACTGCAGTAAATCTGCAACAGTTAATGAGAATAAAATTTCCTCCTTCTCACTGATCGCATGCTGTTAAATGCCAAACCACAGCCAGCAGCATATTTGCAGAATTCAGCTGCACTGTACAAAAACAGCACAATCAGTTTAATCTTGTTGGTTTTGTAATTCATTTTATTGAGCTTTCCTTTTTCAAGTGACCTATTTTATCAAGACAAGTGGTTGCAAGGCCAGACCTGGAAGAAAGATTTAAAACTGTAATAAAGCGAAGGGTGTTTTGAACGCTACGTATAAGCCTGCTCGCTGGATTCAAAATTAAAACTACAATGAGTAGTTTTAAAAAGTCCTGTATGTCAGTGGGATATTTCTTATGGTTATTATCTGAACTGAACATGTGCTGCAAGCAAGTCTCTAGTCTAAAAATTAACGTAACATAAAATTACATTATTTGCCAATCAGTTAAAATTGTTTTGATTCTAAAATCCGACTCTCCAAATATGTCTTTATCAGTTTTAGCCATTCAAGTATGACTGAGCCACCCTTTTCTCTTCCCTCTGGAAAACTAGATGATATCTTTTTAACAATGAGATTTTAAAAAATAATAAGCCTTCTGGGTTTTCAGCTTTTAAAGTTGTTTTTGTTTGTTTGTTTTTTTTCAAGACCCTCTGCCCAACCTTTGGCCTGGAAACATTTCATTTTTAGTTCATTTAATTGAAGTGGAAATTTTTTTTGCAAAATAATGCTACTCCAAGGTGTAGATCTCCAAGAAAATGTTCCACATTTGTATTTGCATTTGGCTTGTTCCCTAATAGATCCAGTGGTAGCCCTAAGAAAGCAAGCAGTAAGAGACATTAAGATTTATTTCCTTCTTGGTTTACACTAAAATCATCACTGATTTGGGATAGGTTTTGACAAGATTTCACTAGGGCCCTGTGTTGATATTTTAAAAGTGGTTGAAATCGGGACAATCATCTATGGTGGTAAAAAATATTTAAAGTTTATTCATCAGTAATAATGCTCCAACTGCATTTGCTGTGTGCTCTACTGAATACTGCAAATCCCCTAGTAATGTTAACTTTCAGAAAAGACTTTGAAAGCTTTTATTGGCTGCAGCTGTAAGTCAAAGCAGAACAGATTTTTTTTTTGACTCTCCCTCCTTTCCTTCCCTCCAGCATCTGGATTATCGTCCACATTGAGTTGCCCAGTTCTTGATGCTGAGCCCTGGAGACAGCACGATTTTCAGCCAGTAACCTGTTGGCATGGCTCTTCTGGGGATTTGTGCACAAGAGGGAACTTTTTTCCCCCTGTATTTATTGAAGCAGAGAGCTGAGTGGCAGTGCTTGGACTTGAGGAGCTTGGATAAATATTTAAAGGAATAATTCTTCATCTGCAAGCGCTTCAGTGCAAGGCACTGAAAACTTGCGTTTCCACCTCAGAGTTTATCTCAGAGTACATTTTCCCAGTAACCCTGCTCTGGAAACAAGAAACGCTTCCCTTCTGGAAATGGGAAGCCTGTGGAAGAAGCAGACCAGATCCTGAGTTGATCTAGGCAGTGACACCAGTCACTTCTATGAAGTTGCCACTTCAGGATCTCATTCTGCTCAAGCTGTTTGCTGAAGCTTCTGTACCCAACATAACACTGACGTTGCTGGAGCTCAGTAAAAGAGATGCTTGAAACCTTCCCAAGCCAGGCGTAGTATTAGTTTAATCTTAAGGCAATGTATTCTTCAATTTTATGGAGTTGACACAAATACTTTGGACTGTGGAAGGAGAGAGGGGGAGGGAAGGACATCTTTCCTTTTTATTGCCTGCTCCTCGGGGCTTTTTTTGTTTGTTTTAGTTCTTAATTAATTCTTAAGAAATGGATATATCTAATCAGTGGGTTTGGCCAGTTGTTGAGCCAACAGCACAGGGGATGTTTCTGTCAGGCTTAGAGTGGAAAGTCAGAAACTCCTGGTTTCTGTTCCAGCTCTGACTGTGCACTTGACCTTTTAACAAATCCTGTACAGAGGAGCTGAGAAACCCCCCGTCCGCGTGGCGGGGCTGTGAGCCTGGGTGAGGGAATGCTACTGAAGTTATCCTGATGCCCTTCAAAGAAACAAGATAGCTACAGGAAGCAACCTGAGTTCTTGAGCTGCTGTTTTGCCCCTGGCTGATCCTGGATTTGTCACCTTTCTAACAGATCAAAAATACTCTTTTTCTTCCAGTCTGAGGGATGTTGCAGAATAAGGAAAAGTCTTTTCTATCTACGTCAGCCTAATTTGAGTCTTCTCATTGTTGTACTTTGTCACTTGCTGTCTTTAATGTCTGGGGTGTTTTTTCTTTCAATATTCCAATGGGAATCCAAGGTCATGGAGAAAAGGAGCAACTTGCCTGGGATCACACAGCAGGTAACTGACAGAGCAAGAAACTGAGCCCAAGTCCCAGGCTGCTTTCAGAGAGCTGGGATGGCAAGCTCTGCAGCTTTCAAGCAAGGCTCTTACTGAATTTGGCTAAGTGAGGTTATTTGGTTTTAGTTCAGGGCTTTCTTACTATTCAGTTGGGAAATTGCTTTTCTCTCTTCTTTTTTTTTTTTTTTTTTTTTTTTTTTTAAAATGCTGCCTCCCCACCAGTGACTTTTGGCACGCTCACTGCTTGGTGCATAGCTGGAGCCTGACACAGGAGACGCAGCGCTCGCTTCTCCACAATTGTCAGATTTGCATTTGTTTATAATTAAATGGCAGAAACAGCAGTATTGTGCTGAGACACAACTGGGCACGAAGTCCAGAAGCAACTGGAAACTTTAAGTCATTAAGTGCACTGAAGAAACCTGGATCACATGGAAGGAGGAGAGGCATGATCACATCCATAAAAGCTGTATCGTGGTGCACAAGGGAGCTAAAGTATTTTTGCACAGGTTCATTCTGACATTTTCTATCTTTTGAGCAGATACAGTATTATGATTTAAGGAACATTAATATTCAATGTTAATGTAGAGATGGACTTAGCATTTGATGCAGTGTGCACAGTCACAGCCCCTGCCACAAAGCTGCCCTCCCACTCGTGCTTGAGGGATGGGAAGCATGGGAAAACAGCTTCACAGATAGGGGAGGAAAAAGTTGGGACCACGAGAGGCAGAATTTAAGAGACTTGTGGTTTATAGTTTAACGTCATTACCAGTAGTGGGAGAATCTACAGTTACAGGACATTATATAAAGAAACATTGTTTTTTCTAAGGCTTCTCAGATGAATGCTGTTTCTCCGTTGCTCATGGTTTGTGCTTTTACCCTGAAGGACAGAAAATTTATGGTCAGTGAAGCAAAACCAGAGGTAGCTGGCACATAGAAGTAAATAGGATCATCTTCTCAATTGCTAGAGCCTAAGCAAGGGAAAAAGCAACCAGGCTTATGCCACTTTCTGACACCCTCCTCTCTTTCATGAGTAGTGCTGTGATAAATGGTATCCTGGCCAGTGTTTATGGACAGTATCAGCAGAAGGGCCAAAGAGTCCATGGGTTTCACAGGCTTTGAGCCTTGGTTAAAGTGTGGTGGTTAGCTGGGACATGCAAAGGATTAGCTAAATATTTCTTACTTGAAGATAGTTCTAGAAACTGGACATCTCTGTGTGTTATATGGAATTGAAAAACGTTTTCTACCTCCTGTGCTTGGATGCGTGCTCTGCCTGAATCCTCATTGTACCACGGGTCAAAGCCTGGATGCCCACCTTTCTGTACCCTGGTCTCTGTGCAGAGGAGACCCGTGGAGGGAGGGAATTGCAGCATTTGCTAACTTTTTCCTCGCTGGGCTTGCAGAATTGCAGCCTGTGCTGCATCCAACACGTGATTATTCTGCCCTGCAATTGTTGTCGCGGACCTACAGTCTAGCATCTTCACCAACACCTAAAAAAAAAAAACCAAACAAACCAAACAACCAAAAAAAAAAACACTGAGAGGAGAGAAAAAACCCACAAACTTTGCTACTGGCAAACTCCCCTGTCTCTTGTTGGCAAGTATCCTAAACAATGGGCTGCATCTCACTTGGACAGGTTATAATGCTGTGTTTGTCTCGGGGTTAGAGACCGGTGTGGTACTTCTGTGGCTTAGATACTGAGGGCTATATTTTACCCCTCAGGAGGTAGTCATTTGAACATAACTTCTTTTGTCTCTTAGACACAGGAACTTGATACAGCATTATAGATTACAGGGGTTTATGGCACAAGAGTTTATAAGGCAATGTAGGATGGTAACTGTACCGTGTGTTATCAACACTGCTAGATTTCACAGAAGGGAAATGTTAGGACTTCAAGGATGCACTGCATGAAATTCTGAATGCCTGCCTGGGGTGAGGTGGGGAATGTTTTCAGAGTGATGATGGTGTTTTTTAGAAACAATAATGTAAGGTGTATAAAGGGAGAAGGTAGGGAGGAAACAGAGGGGTTGCTGTGAGCTCATCATGGTTTAACCCAGCCAGGAGCTAGAACCACACAGCTGCTCACTCACTGCCTCTAGTTTGGATGGGGGAGAGAATCAGAAAAGTGAGGAAGAACTCATGGGTTGAGATAAAGACAGTGAAATAGGTGGAGTAAGAGCTGCACACACAAGCAAAGCAAAACAAGGCATTCATTCACCACTTCCCATCAGCAGGCAGGTGTCCAGCCATCTCCAGGAGAGCTGGGCTCCATCACACATAATGGTTGCTTGGGAAGACAAATGCCATACCTCTGAATGTCCTCCCTTCCTTGTTTCCCCAGCTTTATATACTGAGCAGGACATCACATGGTGTGGAACACCCCTTTGCCCCATTGAGCTGTATCTCCACCCAACTTTTTGTGGCCCCCCTAGCCCGCTCACTGGCAGGGTGGTGTGAGGAGCAGAAAAAGCCTTGAGATCTTAGCGACAGCTAAAACCACCAGTGCCCTATGAAAATTACTTCTCATCCCAAATCCAAAACATAGCACTCTACCTGCTGCTAGTAAAAAAGCTAACTCTATCCCAACTGGAACCATGACAGAACTGTGCTGGTGTCAGGCTTCTGAAGGATGCTCAGAAACCTGCTGGTTTAAAGCCCTTTCTCTGAAACTCGGGAGCAGTTTTGCAAAGCTGCAGGTGTGATCACCTGCCTGGTGAATTATCCATCTATAGATAGTTGTATTTTAAATAAAATAGATTTTATTTTTAATAAAATTATAAAACTTGCATCCCCAGTAAGTAGCTGAGAGCCTCTCAGCCACGAGGCTGGGATAAGCTTTGTTGATGCAGACTAAGGAGGGAGGATTGACGGAGTTTTAGAACAGGTTTAGGATAAGAAGAAATGTCGCTGAAATCGTGGCTCTGGTGGAAGCACCGTATGTGTTTAGCTTGGATTTAGCTTTCAGTGGGCAGTGATTTCAGGGAGCTTTAAGTTTGGGACACCAAACTGAAACCAAGCCATGAAAGTGAGAGGTAGAAAAGGATGAAATTTTGGCCCTAAAGTGTGAACTCCTGAACTGATATTTCACCCCCTAAGGTGAAGACCTTTCCTGGGCCACCTTTGCCTGCACAGGCAGTCACAGTCTTTCACAGTATGGTCTGGCATGATTCTTGCCATACTGCTCCGTGCCTCTGGTGACTCTGCAGGCCTGTTTCCCAGGCGGTGTTTCTTGCTGGGATCGCTCCGAGATCCGTGCATCCTACTGGGAGATTTCCAGTTGGCCTTCAAGGGGTTAGTTCTGACCAAGATTTTCCCTGGTGACCGGGGACTTGCCTTTCTGAGGCCCTGCTTGTGCCGGAGGAATTAGTACCCGTTTTTAGAGCAACTTGTCAGCACCAGCACTAGGGAGGGTGTGAACGCCAGCGCGGACAGGCTCAGGTGTCTATCGCATCAGGAAAACTTAAGGAAAGCAGCCTTGCTCCGTGGTCAGTCTGCACGTGGGTGCTAATTACCCCAGCTCAGACTAAGCTCAAGAGCCTCCCTTCCTGCCCCGTGCACTCACAGATACCTGCAGGGGAAGCCCAGCGGAGGGCTGCTGGCAGAGCGCTCCCTGTCTCGGGCTGCCAAGTCTTCCAGACACACCACAAAGCCATCTCTGGTCTCTGAGGCTCTGGATGAGGGAGGGAGTTAAGGAAAATAACTATTCTGTGGGACACAGGGGGACACGGGCTGGCATTTCCCACTGTGAAGGGGGGGACACGATTGGTCTTTACGTTTGAAATAACGTCAGGGCACCTAGGATCCTAGATGGGCATATTAATTTGGATGTCGTGAATCAGAGTAAGTATCAATAAGCAGAGCTGTTAAGAAATCTCTCCTCACTCATGCACATCAGGAACGTTTTCCTCTCCGGCATGTGTTCTTCAGTTCCCCAGCAGTACAAGCAAATTGGAAAGTTCAGCGGTCATTTGGGGAAGGTCATAGATCACACTAGCAGCCTGAGTAATCCAAGAGGTTTTAAGTATCATAGCATTTAGTTTAAAGTGAAATTTGCTCTGACAGGGGCTGGCAGACCAATAGGAAAAAGAAATATTTGTGCTTGGAGAAGTGCATGTGTAGAGACCGCGAGTATAACTGATGGCTGGAAGTGATTTCAGTCTAAAAAAAACAAATCATTAAGAGAGTGCATAGGGGTAAAATACACAGTTCATATTTTAAAGGGTCTCAAAATGAACCAGTGACTGAGGTTAGCGGTACATAGTAATTAGCTGCGCTGTTCACTGTTTAACTCCATCAGCTCCAGGCGCGGTGGTGAACTTTGCACAAGGAAGCAGTTGTGCTTGGACGACGTGGTTAGCCAGCACCCATCTCTCCGTGTGCGTGGGTGCAAATTTTTGAGGCAAAACTGCCTTAACTTGCAGATGAAAGTGTCGGCCCAAGTCGTTTATCCGAGGAGTTTGTTGTGGAGTTGTGTGATCTGTACCCACGACACAGCTACAGGGATTGCACTGCTGCTGGGTACCCACTGCGGGCTGACTAACGGGAGGAAAAAATACCAGTTGGGGGAGAAGTATTGTTGTCTCAATGGCATAATGATGTGTTCCTAACTTTTGGGGAAGACAGGCTGATGCTTGCTCTGCTGAGGACTGAGTTTCCCTGTAGATCAGGCCAACAACGTGTTTTTCCTAGGAGGGAGTTTTGAAGTTGATTGCTGGTATAAATCCAAGAACACATGGCACAAATCACCATCTCGGGCCGATCGTTACCCGACAAGTGTTTACAGCCAAAAAAGCTACCATCTTTCCTGGCTCTTCCCTTCTGCTGTTCTTGGCAGAAGTGGCAAGGGTTGATCGGAACTTGGTTTTTAAACCCGTGTCTCCACCTCGGTAGGTTAGGCTTGCAGAGTCGTTGCCCTTGGCCCCCCAGCCTGGGGAGCGAGCCAGGCTCCGCTCTCCAGACGTGTGTTTGCTGTTTTGTTGCCCTACCCCTCCCTTACCTTCTGGGCTCCGTCGCCTTGCCTTCAACTAAGAGGACACGTTTTTTGCTAGGATCTGCCATCACAAACAATCCCATAGGCAAAGCTGGTATGTTTCAAGAGCACTAACATGTAAAAACGAAGCCAGCTTTTTTTCTGAAGCACGGACAAGCCTTCATTTACTTTAGAGAAATATTTAGATAGAGGAGAGTGGTGATTTGATCAAGGTGTTTTAATGTGATTTTCTGTTCCTTTCTTTTTATTTTTTTTTCAACTGTCCAAAGCAGTTATCAGCTGATCCATCTCTTCCAGATTTCTACAGGACACTAACATATGTCTAAACCATTTGGAAATAACCGATACTCCTCAAAGTTTAAACTCTAGGGATCTTTACCTAATTACTTACACATTTATAAAAAAAAATATATAAAAAAATGATTTGCTGAGAATGTGATTGAAACCATATTTTCCCTGCTCTCGTTATCAATTTAAATACATTTAAAAGTTCTTTGAATAAGGATTACTGGACTGGAAGTAGCTGGGAAAGCTCTGGCTGCAGTGATGGAGACCCACTGCCACCTCGTGTCGCAGTGTCGTTATTGCACCTGGCCCCCCAAAACCCCACCGGTTCTTTAGTTAGATGGTATAAAATGGAGTGACTGAAAGAAGGTCTCGAAACTCTGCAGCAACAAGAGAAGCCACGTGTAGATTTAAGCAGAAAGTCCTGCTTCGGGACGTGTCTCAGGCTGCCGTGTTTGTTGTGTCCCTCCCTGCCGCAGTCAGCCTGAGGATGGCTACTGTTTCCTGCCCTGTAAGCCAAGGCCTGACCCCAACGAGTCAGTGGTCTCCCTGCCTGCAGGACAGACAGCCTCCAGCGCTCACAGCTCACTCCAGCACCTGCAGCATCTCTGCAGGATTAAGTTTTCAGCAGTTGGCAGAAATACCAAGAGCCCCTACTCTACCACACTAGTAATAAACCCAACTTATCCATAACAGTCATAAAAAAAAAACAAACATTGAAAGATCAACCCAGAAGAGCATTTTCTGTTAAAATACCTTTTCATTATATACCAATCATAGGTGCTTTAAGGATCTTTGGAAGAAAACAATGGAATTCCTGAATTTAAAGGTAGCCTTAAAGGATCCTGCTTCTCTGCATACACGTTACATACATGTGGCATCACTGGGAACTTGCAGTAGCACAAGAAAACTGGACTCTGCGCTTCCAAATCCCACTACGCCTTCTTTACATATGTTACTAACTCCTAGTACTAACAGTACTGAAAGAACTCTTTTTAAAGAATTGGCATTATTTTACAGTAGTTACTCAACTTGTTGGTTTTCTGAACTACCAAAGAAATTGGTCAGCTTCATGCTCAGTCCTTGTCAATACGTTCAGTAGAGCTTTGTGGCCTGTATTTGGAAAGCTAAACCTGACAGCAGCCCACGTGTGGTCTGTCTGTCCAGTCCCTTTGCATACTGTGAACCAGTAACAGTGGTAGAAGTGAGGACCATCCTCTAAGGTGAGTGCAGGGTTTAGGTGTTTCTGGAGACAAGAGCTGGATACAGACAAAGTAGCAGGATTGCTTTTAATCCCTTCTTTCAGGCATCTTTTAAAGCTTCAGGGCAGCTAATGAGAAAGCTGGTACAAAGGAGGCACCTGGAGAAGGTGCCTCAGAGGTCACCAGCTCATTTCATAATGGGCTTGGAAAAGAGTAAGAGGACTTTGGAGGGGATACAAGAAGGAATGGGTGGCCAGAGGAAGGTGTGGAGCCAGAGACGTGTTCATGTAGGTTTGCAGCTCTGCTTCTCTCTGCTGTGCTGAAGGGACTCGTCAGCCTTTCAGGTCAGGCTGGTGGCTCTGGGCACAAGTTATGACACAGGGCATTGCCAATTCAAATACAGACAGGCAGACGTGGAAATTGCAAAGGACTTTCAGGGTGCTGCATTTCTCAAGGTACATTCAGGTGAAACAGAATTATTTTCTCTGCAGTTTGGCTTGTTGACCGTGTCCCCTCCCTCTCTGAGGACAAATCTCAGCCTCAGAGCTTCCACCTTCGTGTGATTATTGCAATACCCCACGAGTGAACTAGTTTCCTGAGAAACCAGGCACCAAGGATTCTTTTCTAGGACTTCACAGAGGCACAATGTGAGGAGAGGATCTTTGCAAGGAGAGTGATGGACGTGGTCTCCCACCACTTGAGCAGAGCCCTTTCAGTCCAACTGATTCACGGTGCCAGCTTTTTGCTGAGCAGGGGCCTGGGGCCCACCCATTGTACATCTTCTGGATGGGTCATTCTTTCCCAGCCCCGGCGGTTGCATAACCCATGTTCCATATGTATAATTGGCAGTAATGAGGTTCAGCTTTTCTCCACTCCAAAAGCACTTTGGTTCTTTGTGTTTTGACAGTCTTCAGAGGGGAAGTTCAACTCCTTTCAATGCATCCTTAGTCAGACAATAAATCAGAATCCTTTTCCATTTGTCCTTCTACTGAAGTGGAAGCTAAGAAGTGACATAACTATGAATAGGCAGTAATCCAGTGTCTTAGGCAATGTTCATTTTCCCTCTACCTCCTGCAAGAGAGTTATTGTTGAGCATGAAATATGTGCCACTTTTCCCTACGCAGTTCTTGTGCTTTAGTATCTAATTCATTGCTGTGGGACTTCTTAGGTGTAAAAGATGCTGTTCTGTATGAAAAATGAATCATTCTGTCTCATTAGTATATAGCCTTTCAGTAGATGATGAATTCTTCCTGCCATTTGGCTGTCAATCTCGTATCCCACCAGAAACACTGTCCTTTGCTGAACTATGTTGCTGTGCCAGATATTCTCACTTTCTCCTTTCTAGCTGATATTATCCCAGGGGCTTCAGAAATGCACTGAAGGAAGGAAATGGGATTATTCCGATGTGCTGTGGGGGCAGGGTTACCAGTGGGCTTTGCACGAAGTGCGCTTGAAGCCTTTCCTGAAAGACATGTTAACTTCAACGTACAGATAGAGAAACTGAGTCCCAGAAGTAACGTGCTTTGCCAGTAAATCCATAAAAGGATAGAAGACGCCTGTCTCTTCTGGGATTTCTGTTTGACCTGAAAGCTTTTCCTCGATAGGAGCTGTGGTGACTTCTCTGCAGCATTTCTCTTCCCATCAAGAGAAGAGGAGAGCGAGCAGTGCCGGCTAGAAGGGGAAGGTGGCTTACCAAGTAATCACTAAATTATCTCCATGGCAGGAAGAGCTGGAGACACCAGCACTAGTGCACCTTCCCTACTATATGAAAACCTACACTTTCTCTCTTTTTTTTTTTTTGTAGCATCGGAGTTGATGGATTTGGTCAATCCCCAGGGGTTCCTGGCCGCCCGACGACTGCGTACGGGTACCGCCCGGATGAACCTTACTACTACAGCTACGGGGCACGATAAACCAGCCAGCTCTGCTGCCCAGGATGCTGCCACCCACCCTGGAGGAATCGGCGTGGCCGTGGCCAGCAGTAAATCTATCCCTTGGTAATGCATGATTGTACCACGATGGGTCCATCACTGTGTATCCTTTGGCGTGTGTAGCTCCAGATAAAGCTCGCTTTTCTGGGTCCAGTGTTTTAGTGACAGTGTCTACTCTTTGGTTGCTCTTTGTTATGATTTTTGTACAGTTATTTGCTCCGTGACTTGAAAGCCAAGAATTGGAAAGTTACTGGACTTGGAAAGCGTCACATTATGTATATTAAGCTACTAATTTAATTTCTATTAAATATAAACCCCTGTGTGGTCAGCGGTGGAGAATGTGTTTCTAAGCAATGTTTCATTGGTTTTACAAGGCATTTAAGAAGGACGCTTCATGTGAAGTGTGTTCCACATGGACTGTTTCCCTCTAACACTTCAGTAACAGGAACACTGTTAAGCCCCAGCATCTGCTGGCACTGCCCTGACACGTAATTCCCAAAGTCCAGTCCTGGGTCTGAAGACTTTAATAATGGAAAGATGGCACAGATTCACTCCCCCGGAGCTTCAAACATTTACAGGCTAGTTTAATTGCTTGAAAACACTTAAAATTAGAAGCTACACTACAACAGAATACCTTTACCATAGTGGTTAAATGGAGTTCTGTGGGCTGAGAGATGACAGCCACATCCTGAGGACTAGCAAGAGAAAAAAACCCACTGTAACTTGGTTCAGAATCCAGCAGCAGTGCCTGCCCCCCAACTTCCCCATCCTAAAATACAAACAGCTGCAGCTGTTGTTAAGCTGTGTACCCCTGCTCGTAACAAAAGAAAGGGTATGGAAATGGCTTCTCTGCCACAGACATCACGACAGCAGGTCAAATTTACATTTTTTAAAAGAAAAGCTACCCCCACCTCATTTTTTTTTCTTTTTAAATAGCATATTGATTTGCCATTGAATTGTTCCTCACTTTTTTTCTCCCTCATTTCTGTCTTAAACAGAAAATAGACTTGCACTGGGAGCTAATACTACTAACCCAGTAGCCAGTAATCCCGTAAAACTGGTGTACGTGCTGGGGAGGTGATCTTCAAAGGCACGGCCTTGTTTAGGAAGTTGACAGACTATTAGCCTTACATTTTAAAAATATTTTTGCAATCAGGATTGTTTTGAAAGCTTGCTTTATCTGTAAAAAGTGTGGAGGTACTTTCATACGCCCCGTTACTCACTGTGTTTCATGCTGCATGACTGGAAGCGATTCTAAAATTAGCCATGGTATTTCTTAGCAGTTTTCAGCCTCCTCCCTGCGCTGGCTTCATGTTCATGGCTTCACTTACTGGAGGTAGGTGGAAGAACAGCGTTGCCAAGATTAACTAATATTTTTAAAAATCATTTTCTATATAGTTTTTAACTAATTCTTATGCAGTTTCTCAGAAAATGTAAGATCTTACTAGAAACACTGCAGAAAAACTTGAATTAGAGTACTGGGTTTCCAGTGTTGTACCTTTCTAGATTTTTTCCATTGGTCTGAGCCCACACTTTATCTGGCCAGCAGTTGTGCCACATTTAGGCAAAAGCTTTCAGCTATTTTTGTAGTTATAGCTGTGAGAGAAATTACCTAAACTGCATATTAAGACACAGGCTTTTCTTTTCAGACTGGCACTCTCTCGTCAGGCTTTTCCAGAAAATTAGTGTGAAGTTATTTAAAGCAGTTGCCCTTCTCATGGAATGTGTTTTGGGGGGAAAAAAACCAAAAAACTGAAGTGGGTCCTTGGAGTCTATGCAAACTATCAATGAAACTGAAGGAGCCTTTAATTGGAAGCTTCAGGTTAACGAGGAACTAGAGTTGAGCTTCAGCAAACGGGTGGGTGTCTGTAATTGTAATACAGTTGTGACCATGCTGAGAATAAATGGCAGTGGAAAAATCTCTGGCTGCATTTTTAGTATTCAGTTTTAGGAGTTTATGAGAAAAGAATAAAAGATGGAGTATTTGTAGCTTTGCCTGGCAGCAGCTAAGAGGAGAACATCATTTATCTGCAAGCAGAGCTTGGTAAAAATTACTCAGCACTTAGTAGCCTGAGGACAGAGCCTGCTAGCCAAGATGAAAACCAGCTGTGCCACTATACTCTCTAAGGCAGGAGAGAGGCTGATTTTCCCTTTAATTACAGTTCCTGAGCCAGAAAGGGGAAAAAAGATATGAGCACATAGACTTTTCAATCTATATCACATTTCCTGTGGGTGTCAGAGGGAGACTGACCTGTAGGGTAACTTTTTAATTATCTGTATTTATGGATTCAGTCCCTGAGTACTGTATCCTGCGTAAAATGGGGCGAGGAGGGATCTGCTTTCTTTTAGAAACTTCTACAACTTTAGTCCTTTCCTCCTTTTCCTGGTTTCTCCCCCTGACTTTGTGTAGCTCCTCTTTCCCTACAGCAGCAATCCCAGACCATCCCACGAGTATCCTCTTTCCCCGTCTGCTGCTAATTAATTAATGAGTTTGGTTAGGCAGGTGTTTTAGATATAATTAAGCTGTAAAGTTAATAGCACAATGAAATAAGCATAGGCTGAGCAGTTCATACGTCTGTTAGCTATTAGGGAGGCTTTCTGCAGACGTACAGCATAATTTCGGTGAGCAATCTACTTAATGCAGCAACCTAAGATCTTGTTTTAAATCATTATTTGTACCACACTCGTACTTAGGAGCTTGCCAGGGCAACAGAGGGTGAGGAAAAGCAAAAGTAAACAAATACCCTTGGCCTTATAGAGCTTAGGAAGGACCTGATTCAAATCTTCTAAATACCGGTGTGTGCACGGAGCTGTCTGGTAACAGCTTCACATGTGCATTTCATTCTGAAATAAGGCTGCCGTGATTCTGTTTAATCACTCTGGATTAAATGGAACAGGAACAAGATGTATCTTCTTCTGGAATAAGCAGGACAAGCTCTGTTTAGATGCAAGAGATTTCAAGCCCCCCTGGCAGGGTCGTTAGAATTCCTGTAATACACCACGGGTACGCTCAGCTGTCCGCTCCTCACGGGAGAAGGCTGAGAATAGCTACAGCCTTCATTCCTTCCATCACCATCCTCAAGAAACCTACAACACGGTGAAGCTGGCTGACTGCTGGTGCAGCTGTCAGCCCTCAAACTCCTTGTGAGCTGCTCATTTTTCCTTTACAAGGTGAAGGGGAGAGCCCTGAGGCAGCAAGAGAGGTGCGGGAGGGGGCGGTGGGGGACAGCGCTGCGCTGCACGTGGGTCACGGGTGGGAGGTGACATTTGCAATCAGAAACCCACTTGAGTGTGAACATGGACTTCCCTGGAGTTGGTGTGTTGGGGTTCCTGCCCCCTAAGAAGAGAAACCCTCTTCTGGTTATGAAGAAATTGAGTACTTGAGAAATGGCCTTAGCAGCAAACAGCTACTGTAATGACGTTGTAACCAATGTGTCTCTCTGGCAGGAGGGCATCACTGGAAAAGACATGGGCTGCAGTTCAGGTGGGCGCTGGGAGCACCACCCCAGCCCTGTCTCTTCCTTCTGCCTTCTCCAAAGGCCCCGTGGCCTGGAGGAGGAACATTTCTACAGTGCCAACAGCGACTGCACCAGAGCCTGCTGGGCTCCCCAGCTCTCCTTTTACACCTTACGGGCTCTGATCCACAGATGTGCTTCTCACTCCATCCTCTTTTACAGCTCCTAGCCGTCTGTCTCTCCACTCTGCCAATCTCTTCCTGCCCAATGGACTTAACAACCAGTTACAAACCCACCAAGGCACTTGCTGAGAGCTCCATAACCCTGCTCGTTCCCTGTCTGCTCCTTCTGCCCTCGAAAGAGCAGGAAGGGGGTTCACTCCTACCTTGTTAGGTCCCGAGTTATTCTCTGGAGGAGCCTCCAATGGCTGTTTTTAGGAAAAGTAAACGGCAGAGTTTGAAGGGTAGAAGCCCAGTTGGTGTGTTTCTCTTCAGCTCGTCTGGAACAATGGTCTCACGCAGGAGAAGCAGCAAGCAGGAAGGAGTGCTTCTCCACAGAGACACGCCAGCAGAGTAAATACACTGTAAATGATGCACAGCAGCCAAAGTGTGCTTTTTTTTTCTTTTTTCCCCTGAGAGCTACACGAGTTACACCACAGCCTGAAGCTGGAGCCAAGTGCTGTGAACAGAAATCAGTTGTTGCTTATTAAGAATTTTTTGTTGTTGTTACCTGCAGTCGTTCAGGTTTTCCAGTCTTCTTCCTTTCCCCTGCCACAAACACGCACACACAGAGGACATAAAAATCCACACTGAGACCCTTAAATGAACTGTGGTGAGGAATACCCACAGTTCCCCTTATTTTGCACCTTGGGGTCAGGGTCTTTTTGGCAGAACTGTCCCATTTGGGCCAAAGACTTTGGATCTTTTCGACCTTTTAAAGAGGGAGGTGACATATCTGAACTTCATTTTAGTTTCTGTTCCTGTGTGCATCCCTGTATATCCCCATCACATGTGACACGCTTTGTCTCACACGCCATGTTATCTATGACCCGTTCTACTTTCCTGCACCCTCTTCCTCCCATCATCTTTCTGCTTTATTTAAAAAGACCCACAACACTGAGGTGCCAATGAGGTGCTCTATATTTCCCAGGAAGAGCAGGCTCCTCCTGGCACTCTGCCCCTTTGCTAACCCTGACATGCCAGCTTATGGACCTCCCAGTGCACGGCTGTAGAAGAAAGCCTTCCTCAGCTTGCTGAAACAGATCCTGAAGCTCAACTGAATGTGGGTGTGGATCTGAGGGGATTCCCTTTTTCTGTCCGGATACCTCTGGCTTTGTTGTGCTGAAAGGACTCTAGTGTGAATGAGCCACTGGCCAGCAGACCTGTGTCTCTGGGGGTACCTGCACTGCCCATGCTCTGGGTGTGAGCTTGGAAGGCTTCATTAAAAAGGTGGGGGAAGTGTATTGGTAAAGAATGCACTCTACAAAGTTCCAGATTTGACAGCACAAAATTTAATGCAGGCTGAAGTGGTGGAGTTTGGTTACTGGAGAAAGCCAAGGAGTTAGCAGAGCTTAGACCACCTTTGTTAAACAGGCTGCCATTGCCATTAAACCTTTGTCTAGACGAGGCCGCGGGTATGGGGTGTGCTGCTGGGCCCTGCTCCCTCCAAGCGTTAGGTTCAAAATGATTGAGCAAACCACATCCTAATGCCCTGGCGCTGCATGAAACTGGAATAACATTGGCGATATGAAAATAGTGTGTGAAAAGCCCGGACCTCCCACTGCACTATAGTAATTCCTTTCAACGTTCATTCCGCTGTCCAAAATACTCACGTGAAATCTCTCCCCGGGGTCACTTTTACTCTGCAGCACAGAGAGCAATTAGTTTTAATGGCATTAAATGGATCTCCTTATGATGCAGGGGTTACACCACCAAAGCGAAGGCGCGGGGCGACGTGTCAGACAGACCACCTGCCTCGTGGACGCCGCTTTCGCCCTTGATGTCGGCTGGCGGGGACGCCATTGCTCAGCGCCCCACAGCAGCGGGCTGTGGGGGGAAACCGGGGGAGGAAATGAGCCCACTAAATGCAGCCAGGGGGCAGGAAGGCCGCTGTACGTTCGAAGGAGGGAGACACCTATTCCCCAAGCGCCGAAGACCCATAAACCACAGGCACCACAGCTCGTTTCCACACAGCAAAGGAGGCTGAGGCGCAAGGCCGCCCGGGAGGCGCCGTGCAGGCGGAATAGGGCTGGTGGGGGACGCAGCCTGCCCGCTGCTGTGGGGTCGCGGGGCTGACAGTCGCCGCAACGATTCCCGAGGGGCTGGGTTGAAGGGTCTGGGAGGGCTGGCGGACTCGGGCAGGGAGCGGCGGTACCGACCTGCCGCCGGTAAAAG
>NW_015090852.1:3413540-3418675 GCF_001431845.1 Calidris pugnax | reverse complement strand
CCATGGTATTTCTTAGCAGTTTTCAGCCTCCTCCCTGCGCTGGCTTCATGTTCATGGCTTCACTTACTGGAGGTAGTTTGGAAGAACAGCATTGCCAAGATTAACTAATATTTTTAAAAATCATTTTCTATATAGTTTTTAACTAATTCTTATGCAGTTTCTCAGAAAATGTAAGATCTTACTAGAAACACTGCAGAAAAACTTGAATTAGAGTACTGGGTTTCCAGTGTTGTACCTTTCTAGATTTTTTCCATTGGTCTGAGCCCACACTTTATCTGGCCAGCAGTTGTGCCACATTTAGGCAAAAGCTTTCAGCTATTTTTGTAGTTATAGCTGTGAGAGAAATTACCCAAACTGCGTATTAAGACACAGGCTTTTCTTTTCAGACTGGCACTCTCTCGTCAGGCTTTTCCAGAAAATTAGTGTGAAGTTATTTAAAGCAGTTGCCCTTCTCATGGAATGTGTTTTGGGGGGAAAAAAACCAAAAAACTGAAGTGGGTCCTTGGAGTCTATGCAAACTATCAATGAAACTGAAGGAGCCTTTAATTGGAAGCTTCAGGTTAACGAGGAACTAGAGTTGAGCTTCAGCAAACGGGTGGGTGTCTGTAATTGTAATACAGTTGTGACCATGCTGAGAATAAATGGCAGTGGAAAAATCTCTGGCTGCATTTTTAGTATTCAGTTTTAGGAGTTTATGAGAAAAGAATAAAAGATGGAGTATTTGTAGCTTTGCCTGGCAGCAGCTAAGAGGAGAACATCATTTATCTGCAAGCAGAGCTTGGTAAAAATTACTCAGCACTTAGTAGCCTGAGGACAGAGCCTGCTAGCCAAGATGAAAACCAGCTGTGCCACTATACTCTCTAAGGCAGGAGAGAGGCTGATTTTCCCTTTAATTACAGTTCCTGAGCCAGAAAGGGGAAAAAAGATATGAGCACATAGACTTTTCAATCTATATCACATTTCCTGTGGGTGTCAGAGGGAGACTGACCTGTAGGGTAACTTTTTAATTATCTGTATTTATGGATTCAGTCCCTGAGTACTGTATCCTGCGTAAAATGGGGCGAGGAGGGATCTGCTTTCTTTTAGAAACTTCTACAACTTTAGTCCTTTCCTCCTTTTCCTGGTTTCTCCCCCTGACTTTGTGTAGCTCCTCTTTCCCTACAGCAGCAATCCCAGACCATCCCACGAGTATCCTCTTTCCCCGTCTGCTGCTAATTAATTAATGAGTTTGGTTAGGCAGGTGTTTTAGATATAATTAAGCTGTAAAGTTAATAGCACAATGAAATAAGCATAGGCTGAGCAGTTCATACGTCTGTTAGCTATTAGGGAGGCTTTCTGCAGACGTACAGCATAATTTCGGTGAGCAATCTACTTAATGCAGCAACCTAAGATCTTGTTTTAAATCATTATTTGTACCACACTCGTACTTAGGAGCTTGCCAGGGCAACAGAGGGTGAGGAAAAGCAAAAGTAAACAAATACCCTTGGCCTTATAGAGCTTAGGAAGGACCTGATTCAAATCTTCTAAATACCGGTGTGTGCACGGAGCTGTCTGGTAACAGCTTCACATGTGCATTTCATTCTGAAATAAGGCTGCCGTGATTCTGTTTAATCACTCTGGATTAAATGGAACAGGAACAAGATGTATCTTCTTCTGGAATAAGCAGGACAAGCTCTGTTTAGATGCAAGAGATTTCAAGCCCCCCTGGCAGGGTCGTTAGAATTCCTGTAATACACCACGGGTACGCTCAGCTGTCCGCTCCTCACGGGAGAAGGCTGAGAATAGCTACAGCCTTCATTCCTTCCATCACCATCCTCAAGAAACCTACAACACGGTGAAGCTGGCTGACTGCTGGTGCAGCTGTCAGCCCTCAAACTCCTTGTGAGCTGCTCATTTTTCCTTTACAAGGTGAAGGGGAGAGCCCTGAGGCAGCAAGAGAGGTGCGGGAGGGGGCGGTGGGGGACAGCGCTGCGCTGCACGTGGGTCACGGGTGGGAGGTGACATTTGCAATCAGAAACCCACTTGAGTGTGAACATGGACTTCCCTGGAGTTGGTGTGTTGGGGTCCCTACCCCCTAAAAAGAGAAACCCGCTTCTGTTTATGAAGAAAGTGAGTACTTGAGAAATGGCCTTAGCAGCAAACAGCTACTGTAATGAAGTTGTAACCAATGTGTCTCTCTGGCAGGAGGGCATCACTGGAAAAGACATGGGCTGCAGTTCAGGTGGGCGCTGGGAGCACCACCCCAGCCCTGTCTCTTCCTTCTGCCTTCTCCAAAGGCCCCGTGGCCTGGAGGAGGAACATTTCTACAGTGCCAACAGCGACTGCACCAGAGCCTGCTGGGCTCCCCAGCTCTCCTTTTACACCTTACGGGCTCTGATCCACAGATGTGCTTCTCACTCCATCCTCTTTTACAGCTCCTAGCCGTCTGTCTCTCCACTCTGCCAATCTCTTCCTGCCCAATGGACTTAACAACCAGTTACAAACCCACCAAGGCACTTGCTGAGAGCTCCATAACCCTGCTCGTTCCCTGTCTGCTCCTTCTGCGTTATGAAGAAAGTGAGTACTTGAGAAATGGCCTTAGCAGCAAACAGCTACTGTAATGAAGTTGTAACCAATGTGTCTCTCTGGCAGGAGGGCATCACTGGAAAAGACATGGGCTGCAGTTCAGGTGGGCGCTGGGAGCACCACCCCAGCCCTGTCTCTTCCTTCTGCCTTCTCCAAAGGCCCCGTGGCCTGGAGGAGGAACATTTCTACAGTGCCAACAGCGACTGCACCAGAGCCTGCTGGGCTCCCCAGCTCTCCTTTTGCACCTTACGGGCTCTGATCCACAGATGTGCTTCTCACTCCATCCTCTTTTACAGCTCCTAGCCGTCTGTCTCTCCACTCTGCCAATCTCTTCCTGCCCAATGGACTTAACAACCAGTTACAAACCCACCAAGGCACTTGCTGAGAGCTCCATAACCCTGCTCGTTCCCAGTCTGCTCCTTCTGCCCTCGAAAGAGCAGGAAGGGGGTTCACTCCTACCTTGTTAGGTCCCGAGTTATTCTCTGGAGGAGCCTCCAATGGCTGTTTTTAGGAAAAGTAAACGGCAGAGTTTGAAGGGTAGAAGCCCAGTTGGTGTGTTTCTCTTCAGCTCGTCTGGAACAATGGTCTCACGCAGGAGAAGCAGCAAGCAGGAAGGAGTGCTTCTCCACAGAGACACGCCAGCAGAGTAAATACACTGTAAATGATGCACAGCAGCCAAAGTGTGCTTTTTTTTTCTTTTTTCCCCTGAGAGCTACACGAGTTACACCACAGCCTGAAGCTGGAGCCAAGTGCTGTGAACAGAAATCAGTTGTTGCTTATTAAGAATTTTTTGTTGTTGTTACCTGCAGTCGTTCAGGTTTTCCAGTCTTCTTCCTTTCCCCTGCCACAAACACGCACACACAGAGGACATAAAAATCCACACTGAGGCCCTTAAATGAACTGTGGTGAGGAATACCCATGGTTCCCCTTATTTTGCACCTTGGGGTCAGGGTCTTTTTGGCAGAACTGTCCCATTTGGGCCAAAGACTTTGGATCTTTTCGACCTTTTAAAGAGGGAGGTGACATATCTGAACTTCATTTTAGTTTCTGTTCCTGTGTGCATCCCTGTATATCCCCATCACATGTGACACGCTTTGTCTCACACGCCATGTTATCTATGACCCGTTCTACTTTCCTGCACCCTCTTCCTCCCATCATCTTTCTGCTTTATTTAAAAAGACCCACAACACTGAGGTGCCAATGAGGTGCTCTATATTTCCCAGGAAGAGCAGGCTCCTCCTGGCACTCTGCCCCTTTGCTAACCCTGACATGCCAGCTTATGGACCTCCCAGTGCACGGCTGTAGAAGAAAGCCTTCCTCAGCTTGCTGAAACAGATCCTGAAGCTCAACTGAATGTGGGTGTGGATCTGAGGGGATTCCCTTTTTCTGTCCGGATACCTCTGGCTTTGTTGTGCTGAAAGGACTCTAGTGTGAATGAGCCACTGGCCAGCAGACCTGTGTCTCTGGGGGTACCTGCACTGCCCATGCTCTGGGTGTGAGCTTGGAAGGCTTCATTAAAAAGGTGGGGGAAGTGTATTGGTAAAGAATGCACTCTACAAAGTTCATACCAGATTTGACAGCACAAAATTTAATGCAGGCTGAAGTGGTGGAGTTTGGTTACTGGCGAAAGCCAAGGAGTTAGCAGAGCTTAGACCACCTTTGTTAAACAGGCTGCCATTGCCATTAAACCTTTGTCTAGACGAGGCCGCGGGTATGGGGTGTGCTGCTGGGCCCTGCTCCCTCCAAGCGTTAGGTTCAAAATGATTGAGCAAACCACATCCTAATGCCCTGGCGCTGCATGAAACTGGAATAACATTGGCGATATGAAAATAGTGTGTGAAAAGCCCGGACCTCCCACTGCACTATAGTAATTCCTTTCAACGTTCATTCCGCTGTCCAAAATACTCACGTGAAATCTCTCCCCGGGGTCACTTTTACTCTGCAGCACAGAGAGCAATTAGTTTTAATGGCATTAAATGGATCTCCTTATGATGCAGGGGTTACACCACCAAAGCGAAGGCGCGGGGCGACGTGTCAGACAGACCACCTGCCTCGTGGACGCCGCTTTCGCCCTTGATGTCGGCTGGCGGGGACGCCATTGCTCAGCGCCCCACAGCAGCGGGCTGTGGGGGGAAACCGGGGGAGGAAATGAGCCCACTAAATGCAGCCAGGGGGCAGGAAGGCCGCTGTACGTTCGAAGGAGGGAGACACCTATTCCCCAAGCGCCGAAGACCCATAAACCACAGGCACCACAGCTCGTTTCCACACAGCAAAGGAGGCTGAGGCGCAAGGCCGCCCGGGAGGCGCCGTGCAGGCGGAATAGGGCTGGTGGGGGACGCAGCCTGCCCGCTGCTGTGGGGTCGCGGGGCTGACAGTCGCCGCAACGATTCCCGAGGGGCTGGGTTGAAGGGTCTGGGAGGGCTGGCGGACTCGGGCAGGGAGCGGCGGTACCGACCTGCCGCCGGTAAAAGAGCAAGGGCGGCCTCAGGGGAGACTCGCCCGCAACCAAAATGGCCGCCGCCGCTTCGCGGGGCCGCTCCTTCGCGCAAGATGGCCGCCGGCACGCCCCG
>NW_015090852.1:3375950-3413433 GCF_001431845.1 Calidris pugnax | reverse complement strand
TGACAGGGGCCGGTGGCGTGAGGTGGCAGGGGCTGATGGCGGGGGGCAGGTAGTGAAAGGTGGCAGGGGTTAATGGCGGAGGCCGCTAATGAGGGTGGGCTGGCAGGGGAAGGGGGAGGCAGTGAAGGGGGGTTACCGGGGCTCCGCTCCCCAGCCCGCCGGTCGTCCCCGGGACCCGGGGTCGGTGTCCCCCGCCTGTCTTCGGCCTGCCCCGACCCACGGGCACTCGGCCCCCGGCTTGGGCCGGTGGGCGGCGGGGGCTGGAGCCGGTGCCTCAGGCCTCGCCCCGGGCAGGTGCTCGGGGAATGGTGACGGTGCGGGGGTCGGTGACGGCAAAAAGCTGGCTGTCCGGGGGGAAAAAGGCGGAAAAAAAGATAAAAAAAAAGCAAATACCGGTAGTTGTTTTGGGTGGCTGTGGGCCGGCAGCGGTGCTGTGGTGTCACCCGGGGGTTTCTCGGGGAGCCCTCCCTGATGAAATGCAGGCGCTTCTCCCCACGCCCCGTGTCCAGGGTTGAGCTGTCCTTCGGGAGGTGGGACAACATGATACCCTTCTCCCGGGGAGGCTGCTGCCTGCTGCCCGCCCGCCTGGCCGCCTCCGTGGCGCTGCTTGCGCAAGGTGCCCGCTGGCCACCTGTACTTGCCCTGTTGGGAAACCCCAGCCCCTTCAGAGCCTCCAATGGCGGCTTCCAGGAGGTTCTGCTGGCACAGGAGGCGGTGGGGAACCACCTCACTCCTGGCCGTGGAGTGACAGGGCTCGGTGTACGTGTTTGGGGTAGATGCCTCGTGTGCAGAGGGTTATCGTTCCATAAAGAAGCTACATTGAAATTCCAACTCTAACACAGTTTATGGTAGCAAGCCCAAATTGTTCTTAACGACCGGTCCCTCTGTCTTTCCCTGGGGAGCTCCGCTCCATCTCAAGGTGCACCACGCGTTGCATCTAATGTTCCCTCTGTCTTTCCCTGGGGAGCTCCGCTCTGTCTCAAGGTGCACCATGCGTTGCTAATGCTCATGTTTACAGTTTATTGAAAATAAGATATTAAAGGGTTATAGTGTGGGTAATCGTAGAATCACATGGGGTTGGAAGGGACCTCTGGAGATCATCTAGTCCAACCCCACTGCCAGAGCAGGTCCACCCAGAGCAGGTTGCACAGGAACGTGTCCAGGCGGGTTTTGAATGTCTTCAGAAATAGGGACTCCACCACCTCTCTGGGCAGCTTGTTCCAGGGCTCTGCCACTCTCACAGTAAAGTTCCTCCTAATGTTTAGGTGGAACTTCTTATACTCAAGTTTGTGCCCATTTCCTCTTGTCCTGTCCCTGGGCACCACTGAAAAAAGACCAGCCCCATCCTCCTGACACCCTCCCTTTAAGTATTTATAAGCATTGATCAGATCCCCCCTCAGCCTTCTCTTTTGCAGACTAAAAAGACCCAAGTCCTTCAGCCTCTCCTCATAAGGGAGATGCTCCAGGCCCTTAATAATCTTTGTGGCCCTCTGCTGTCCCCTCTCCAGCAGTTCCCTGTCCTTCTGGAACTGGGGAGCCCAGAACTGGACACAGTATTCCAGATGGGGCCTCACCAGGGCAGAGTAGAAGGGCAAGATAACCTCTCTTGACCTGCTGGTCACACTCTTCTTGATGCTCTTAACCCACAATAAGAGTGGTAGTGTGTGGTCCTTGCACACTGTAGTGCGACTGTCACTTTATTTTAGTGTCAAAATAATTCCTCCATGGGCTTCAGCCACACCTGGGCGTACACCTGCGCAGATGCTTTTGCCTGCAGGAGTTTCAGTGGCCGGCACGTTTGGGAGTGCTGTGAAAAAGAGAAGAAGCCAAGCCATGGTTTGGCGAAGCTGACGTGCTCCTCAAAAGCATGGCCCCTGTTTCCACAGGCTGCTGCTGCCCCTTGGTTGTTGGAGGCTGCTTGCTTGAAGGCGTTGGGCGTTTGACACCGAGAGTTGCGGGGCTCCTCCTGAGAGGCCATTACCTGGAGCCAGGGATGGTCGTTTGGAGCTGGTGGTGGTACGGTGGCATCAGGGGGCAGTTCTGTGAGTGACTCTGGTGATACCGTGCTTCTGAACTGGGGGGCATCCCCAAAGCCAAATTTGTAACTGACGGATATGTCCGTGTGGATTTGGAGGAGCGTGGGCCGCTAGGTCAGTGTAGATACTTTCAGGTGTCCTGTGCAAAATCTGACTGAAAAATAACCACAGTAGAGCTGGCAAAGCTGAAAAGAGCAGAGAATGCAGAGCAATGCCCAGCCGTAAAGCGATTCTTTAGATGCAAAAAATGCATGGGGGTGGGCAATGTTTTCCCCCTCTTTTCCTGAAAACAGGTTTTGCTCTCTCCTCTCAATACTGAAGGTGGTTTGGGAACCTCTGTCTGCAGACTGGTGTTCAGTCTCACCCGTAGCCTGTGATCACGAGCCTGATGACAGAGCGGGTGCTCGGTCAGTGTTTTCTGAAAGAGCCCCTGCAATCAGCGTGTTTGTTTCACCAGTTTTGTCTGTGAGGAAGCAGCACAAAAATCTGTGTCAGCCTCTTCCTGACAGAGGCTGTGGGAGGGAGGAAGGAAGGGTTGGCAGGCAGATGGAATACTTGTCAGATGGAGAGAAGGTAATGGGGAGAGAGAGCATGCTGCTGGAGGAGGTTACCTGGCTATAGCTTCACTGGCGCCTTCTGTGGCTTGGAGAACTGAGGAATGGCTGCTTTTAAGATGGCTGGGGACTTCTTGTCCCCCAAGGCAGTGGCAGTCACAGTTCCTGACTGGGTTTAGTCTGAATTAAACCTCTGGAGTAGGTGTCTGCACGGCTGGGGGTATTGGTGGGTCGTGGGTCTGGTGGATTCTAGGTTTAGTAGCCAGGTGAAGGACTAGTTGTGGATGCCGTGCTGTCCATTCATCTGTGGCAGAGCTGGTGATGTCTGGTGGTGATGCTGGCACAGGTGCCAGTGCAGCCCTTGCTCCACAGCTAGAGAGCTGCTCACCTGTTGATCTGAACACTTGTGTGGACTCTCAGTTTCCCTTATAATGGATTTTTTGGGTATTTTATTCTTGTCCTGAAATTGAAGGAGAGGATGCTGGCGGGAGGAGGTTCATCATGGCTGTCTCGTGCTTTTCAGAAAATGCTCTGAAGGCGAAGTGCACAGTGCCCACTGGGACTGAATCTGCCTGAAAAAGATCTTCCTTCACCCGGAGGCCTGTTTGTCATCAAGAGGGAACCTCTACACGGGCCAAACTCTGCAAGTGATGGGCTCGGAGAACAGCGCTTTGAAGAGCTACGCGCTAGAGGAGCCACCGTTCACGCTGCCAACCGGACACACCATTTATCCGGCCGTGCTACAAGATGGCAAACGTGCTTCGGTCTTTGTGTACAAGAGAGAGAACGAAGATAAGGTTAATAAAGCTGCCAAGGTACTGTAGAGACTGTGCCTGGGATAGGCTTGTGAGAGCTATCCCTCTTTTTGTCTTGGGAGGGATGGGAATCTGTTAATTAATCGGGAGTAAGGACAGGAGAAAAGGTCGAAGTTGACCCTGGCCACCAACAGCTGCCGTGCAGGGGGGAAGAAGGGGGTCAGCAGCCATGAAGCTCATCGTGTGCTGCACAACGTGAGCACCCTGGCCACCAACAGCTGCCGTGCAGGGGGAAGAAGGGGGTCAGCAGCCACGAAGCTCATCGTGTGCTGCACAGTGTGAGTGGTGGTGGGAGGTGGTGTTTGGATAGCAGTACCTGCATTACTGTGCAGAGTCCTGGTCTTGTCACAGAATCACAGAATCTTCTAGGTTGGAAGGGACCTTAAAGATCATCTTGTCCAACCGTCAACCTAACTGACAAAAATAGACACCCCCACAACAAACAAGAAGCATCACCATCACTAAACCATACCTCCCAGCACTACATCAACCCGTCTTTTGAACACCTCCAGGGATGGTGCCTCAACCCCCTCCCTGGGCAGCCCATTCCAATGGCTGATAACCCTTTCAGTGAAAAAATTTTTTTTGTCCTGCAGATCTAAGTCAGAGAGTCTTTCTTAGGTGGACCCTAGTCAGAATACTGTGTTTATTCCGTGTAAGACTTTATGTAGATGGGTTATAACAGGTTCTGCAATGAGTGAGGGAGTGAGTGTGCTGAGTGCGTGGTGAGAGGCAGGGCTGGGCTATCTAAATGCAAGCAAAAAATGTGGCTGAAAGGACAAAGCGAAGCTCTGCAGCCAAAAGAGATGCCTTGGATGAGATTTAACAAATGTCTCTTGTTTCTGGAAGCACCTGAAAACCTTGCGCCACCCTTGCCTTCTGCGCTTCCTCTCTTGTACCGTGGAAGCAAATGGGATCCACCTGGTGACAGAACGTGTGAAGCCTTTGGAGATGGTCCTGGAGACCCTCTCTTCTGCAGAAATCTGCGCAGGGATCTACGACGTGTTGCTGGCACTCATCTTCCTCCATGACAGGGTAGGTACCACCAGCAGCAGTTGTCAGGCTTTGAGGGGAGCCAGACGAAACGTGACAGTAGAGCCTTGTATCTGGCCTTGCCTGGATGACTGTCTCATTCCTGGTTTTTCACAAGAAGACAGAAACCTGCTAAAATCATTGGCAGCTTTGTAAGAGGAACAGTAATTGAAAATGCTGTGGGTTGTGGAGTAAGGGAGCAGTTCCCAAGTTATGAATTGACATCTTCTTGCAGTGCTTCTTACTTGAGGGAAATGGATTGTTTGGCCTTGGCATTTATTTACAGCTGTTGCCACGTGTCAGAGATTGGTGTCACCGTTCCCCTGGTTTGGCACTGTGTGTTTGCCCAGGCCTGCAGTTTAATCCCAGCTCAGAGTGTAGCTTTTGGGCTTTGTGTTCATAGTTGGATGTCTTCTCGAGATTTACAGTTGCATTGCAAGGGCTGTGACAATTAGAGCTTTGTCTCTTCTAAAACCCCAGCCCTTCTGCCAAATACCTACCAGTCATCTTCAAAATCCTGAAGGACCTGTAGAACTGTGTGCTTTTTGGCTGCTTTTCCTCAGCACCTCGCAGCACCTAATTAGCCCTGATTAAGATTTTTCCGTCCTCATCTATCCCCAAGCCTGTTATCCTATTTATTTTTTTTTATGTTTTAGGGAAACCTAACGCATAACAACGTCTGTTTATCATCTGTGTTTGTAAGTGAGGATGGGCACTGGAAGCTGGGAGGAATGGAAACAGTCTGTAATTTCAATGAAGCCACCCCAGAGGTAAGACCCGAGCAAAGCACACCCTCTGATGCCCAGGCCAGGGCTCCTGGCCTGCTGAAGGTGGCCACCTATGGATGTGAGGGCCCAAGTCCTTCCAGTTACTTGCATTTAATATTAATTGTGTTGGCTCACTTCCAGCTCTGACCTGAATCTTTGCTCTGAGGACACTGTACTATAAAACTGTAAGACAAACTATGTTTGTCTACACAAACACAAACTGATTCCCCATTAGCCAAAAAGCAGCCACTTTTCTAAGGGAGACTGCTGGCTGGAGGGTAGGTTAAGACTGAAAAGAGTGAGAAATTTGCTCCTCTGGACTGTTAAGAACAAACTGAAAATGCACTAAAACAAAAAAAAAGCTTTACCTTGAAGCAGGAAGATCCAGGTTGAAATGAAACAAGAAGAAAAATAATTTAAAGGACTCTTTAGCTTTTGCTGCTGGCATCTTCATTGCTTGTTACTGATCCTAGCATAAAAATTCCTGGTTTGATTGGTGCTGCGTGCTGTGCAGAGTCACTGCTGCAGCCTGGCACTGTGCTGGAAATGTGTATTGCCTTTTCTCCCAGAGGATCTACAAATCTTTCACGACTGAGTGTCCCTGGTGTGTATCACCTTTCAGAAGGGAGCAGGCAGACACACAACCAGTGCACAACAATGCAAAGAGCACGGCAGTAAAAACTGACTGCTAAAGCTCATGAAGTCCTTTCCCCGTCCAGTTGGATCATGTGGGATGATAGGACTGAAGACTTGAAGAGATGAGTTGGGTGTGATGCCCTCAAGTTCCTTTCTGTCACCTTGGTGCTTCACACCTGGTCCATTTGTGCTTCCCCTCCGGGCAGAGCATAGCACAGCCTGCCCTGGATGGCAGGGGCAGGGGCAGAGCAGGAGCACTTATGCTTGGCACGCGTAAGTGATGGAGGCAACTCATGTCTCCCCTTTTCTTCCAGTTCCTGTGTCATGTCAAGTCGGTACGAGACCAGTCGTGCATCCCTTGCGAGGAGATGGTGAGTAACATCACTTGCTGGAGGAACTTCTTGGTGGCAACAAATAAAAGCGCCATGTTTGGAAAATAGTTTTCATTCACATGTTTTATTTCCTCATGGCTGAATGGGAGGAAGTGGCTGTTAGATAATACCTGAGGTTTACCCTCTTCCTTTTTCCCCTGCTTCCCTCCCGTCCCTGCTTTGGGTACGGTGTTGGGCAAAGGGAAGTGAAATTCTGAATAAGGAGTGGTGGGACAGCAGGTTGTCGTAATATTTTTTCAAACACTTCGTGTTGCAGCTTTAATGCTTCTAAATCACCAAAGCTTTGCAAAAATTACAGAGTAGTTGCTGAGATTGCCCAGATCACTGCAGTCACACGGTTGTGTAACTCTCACATACAACAGCCTTCCTTTTTCCTCACTGGTTAATAACCTCCCAGCTATTAAGAATCCTACGAGTTGCTTATCTTAACGGAGTGCTTGCTTTCTCTCTAATTAACACCTGTTTCCATAGAAATGCCGAAGGTTGTTGACTTGCAATTGCTGTGTGCATTCATGGGGGAGTTGTTTCAGCGTGGTGTAGTTGCTCTGTGGGCTATAAATTCCCCAGTGGAGATTTTTTTAGCATAATATTCTACTTGTAGAGTACTTAGTGGAGCTTCGGTGCTATAAAAAGAATCTGAGAGCGTATATGGTGGGGGAGGAATAGAGATTCATGGAAACTATCAAGTATTTCACAAAGTCCTGCTTTGCTGATCTTTTGGGGTTTTTTTTGGCTTTTTAAGTCTGCAGATTTCAAAATTCTGCCCAACAGCTATGGGCACGCGAGGGATGCCTACGCCTTTGGAACGATGGTGGAAAACCTCCTGACAGTCCTTAATGATCAGGGTAAGGAATGACACGTTTATGTTGCTGTTGACTGGCCTCTGTAGCTTCTTCCTTGCCTGTGTCAACTGAGCATTTGCCTCCTGTTGCAGCTGACAGATGTGCTGCAGGTTCTGTGGCTGTTGTTTTTCATGTTGGCTGGGTTAAAAAACAGGCTTCAGCTTCTCCTGCATCCCCCTCTTGCTGCATTTAAGCATGGTCAGATACAGCTGGAGGTCACCAGCCTGTGAAACATGAGCACTCCCAAATCTGCTCAGTTACAGTCAGGGCTTCCCTTGGTTTCTGACCTACCAGGTGTTTCATCAAGGGTTATGGGGGTGGGTGCATGGATGTTGTGTATCACAGCAGAGCCAGAGCTGCTGCCTTCTAGCAGAGATGGGGCAGGAAGTTTCTTGGAGGACAGTAGCACTCCTCGGGTCCCCAACAGCCAAGAAGCTTAGGGAGAGAAATGGAAATGTTACCTTCCCTTTTAGACATATATGAGCAATTTTGCTATCAAATAGAGCTTCTAAAACTAAGTTTTTTGGGAGGGTGGAGGGCTCCTAAACATAGCTTTGTCAGTGTTGAGTGAGAAATCTAACTGTGGGTGCTCTGGCTTTCAGTTTCAGCAGACATCCTCTCCAGCTTTCAGCAAACCTTGCACTGTACGCTGCTGAATCCAGATCCAAAGTGTCGTCCACCACTGTCCAGCTTACTGTCTCACGAGTTCTTCAGGTAAGGAAAGGAATATCCTGCTCCAATTTCTGTGGCAAACATCTTAATTTGTTGAAGGTGTTACTTATCAGATGGGAAGTGCAGACTTAATCCCTACCTCTTTGTCAAAGAGGCTCCTTAAATTAAGAAATCATTATCAGCCTTCCAAATGAGGCGCAGAGCCAGCGGTGGTGACAGAAGCGTGTCCTTAGTCACACACAGTCAGTTGGATCTCCCCAAGCTCATGGGAACTGGTGGGAAATGCTCTAGAAAACAAAATCATCAGCGATATTGCTGGAGCAAAGCAGGCTCCGAGGTAATCCAGAGAGACCTGCATCTGCTGTCACCTGAGTGCTTCTCTGGGTGGCACTTCCTTCTGTTCATTGCCCCAGGAAGGTGGTCAGAGGTGGCTGATGCCCAGGTCTTCCTGTGGATTGCTAAGTGCAGCCCTGTGCAGGTGCAGCTGTTGGGTAACAGGTCACATCCCCATGCTGACATTGTTGGTCCACTGGCATTTATCTTGAGTCCTTCTGTCCAGTTCTGTCTGCTAAATGAAGGGTGGGCACTTGCAGTCTCTTACTTGTGGGTGGTTTAAGCATCAATAAGGATCACGCTTGACAGCCATCTTACTTGTGGGTGGTTTAAGCATCAATAACGCTTGACAGCCGGTGTTTTTGTGCTTAGGAATGATTTTCTGGAAGTTGTGAACTTTCTGAAAACCTTAACGCTAAAGTCTGAGGAGGAAAAAACTGAATTTTTCAAGTAAGTGAAGGAACTGTAATCTGGAAGCTTCTTATTTCAGAAATACCTTTGCCAAATGGGACTGAGAGGGGGGACGGTAGAAGTGAAGGAACTGTAATCTGGAAGCTTCTTACTTCAGAAATACCTCTGCCAAATGGGACTGAGAGGGGGGAGACCTGGGAAGCCGGAACAGTAGTTCCTCAGGTGCCAGATTTTGATTGCTTTGGCAGAACATTGTTTGCTCTGCAATATTTTGGGTACTCCAGCCAAAATAATGATCACATCAAACAGGAAACTATTCACTTCCTCCTTTCCCAGTTTGTTGTGAATGGTTTGGTGTTTGGGAGGAGTGGAACCTGCTGGGCTCTGCATCATTCTGATCCTCACCAGCCTCCGGAGTGACGCTGTGCGCAGCCGTACGGAGAGCAGTGGTTTTACCGGCTGCAGACCAATTGCTGTCACTGGAGAATCAGTCAGAAACTGGACTGTAGTGACGTGCATCACTTCAGGTGTGCTTTCCTGAATCCCATCTGCCTGCTGGCAGCTGGATTGAACTCCTGCAGGGCCAAGAACAGAAGCTTTTCCAGGAGTACGAAAAGGAAATAATTTTTCCGTTGTCCATGTTCTAATGGAGTTAATGCACTTTGTGGGGCGTAACGCTGCTGTTATTAGCAGAAGTTAAATTATTCAGGTTCTCTTCTGCCCACTTTAGCAGTGCTGTCCTGTCTCCCACTGCACCATGGTTAAGCAGGAATCACTTGAAAAGCCCATTTGTGTGCTGTAGCATTGCTGTAGAGGAAGGAGCACAGCCTAAAAGCTCATCTGCTCAGGCTCTGGTGAGCAGTTCCTCACTGGAGCTGTGGCAGGGCCCTGTTGCTTTACACAAAGGCTGTCTGCTTGCCCACTTCCCAAGTCCTCTAAAATATCAGAGAGCTGCTCTTAATGTGCTGGAAAAAAAAGAATCTTCCTCTTGCCTCATTCTGCGAAGTAGCTCTATTTTAGATGTGACTTTGCAAAAAAAGGAGAAATCTAGCACCAGGCACCTCTTGAGGCTGAATTTTTTTTTTCCATTTAGGCAGATCTTAAAACTGCTAAGGAAGGAGTTTTCAATAAGACATATTGGGTGAATTAATCTTGTGGTGCCAGCCCAGTCTGGGTGAAGGTGTTGTCTGTAATGGATGTCTCAGCTGCAGCCGTGCAGCATCTGCAGGAGATTGTATTGTCACAGTCCCCAAGAAGTTTTCTGTAAGGGAAGCTTCTGTGTAGTGATGGTATTATCTGGGCCTGAAAAAGGGAGAAGCTGAGTTTTTCTTTCTTTTTTTTCCATATAAAAGAACCTGGGTGTTCTTACAGAGCTATTTTCCTGCCTGTTTTATGCTTCTGTGGTCACCATCAGTTGCAATGCTATTTTGATTTCACTAGTTTGAGACTAAGTGGAGGAAACAGGAGGAGAAAGGGGACCTTAGGAGCATTCAGGGTGGTTCCCACTATCTCTGTAAGAGCAGTGTTTACTGAGGGAGGGAGTGAATGCTTTGCTTAAAGATATGGGAGTGTTGCCCCTTTATCAGGCAGAGGGGCTTTCACAGCATATGCAGTATTGCTTTTAGTCTCCTCCAAGCCTAAAATAAATGAGTAACTCCTACTGATATTTTGAAAATTAAAATCCTACAAGGAGAAGCAGTTGCACAAAATCAAACTCTGTGACTTAAATAAACCCAAGCCATGCTTTGTTGGCCACCTCTAAAATATATTTGGATGGAAGTGGTTTCAAAGGGGGATTCCCTTTTTGCGAGGGAAACTTGTCGTGTGTGGTGGGTAAAACAGTCTTTTCTCAAGCAGTAGGAAAAAAATCTTGTGAGGCACCAGGTTGTGGGGTGAGAGGACAGTTGTCTTCTGCAGTTTAATGCTGTAGCACTTCATGGGAGATACCAGCTGCTCGTGACAGGCTGTGATCTGGCTGTGGGTTTTACAGTGTCTCTGGCTCCCACTTTGTGTCCTCTTTGCCTCAGGCAGGAGCAAAGCCTTGTCCTTCTGGGTTAGTGCACGCACAGAGCCAGAGGCTGCGATGGGACTTTGTCTCTAGGAGATGAGGCAGACACAAAAAGAGGGGAAAGTGATGTTAAGGGAGACAGTTGTAAATGCACAGGAGGCTGCCTTGATACTAATTGTTCTCTCCTGGAATGCAGGTTCCTGCTGGACAGGGTGGCTGGCCTGTCAGAGGAGCTGATAGCGTCACGGCTGGTGCCGCTTCTTCTCAATCAGCTCGTCTTTGCAGAACCTGTAGCTGTCAAGAGTTTTCTTCCTCATCTGCTGGGTCCAAAGAAAGGTGACCTTTAAATACTTTCTCTCTTTGGAATTATTACTGATAAGTTTGAAATGAATACAGAGTGGTTGTTCCATTGAATTAAGGGAATAGGGGGTGTTTATTTAACCAGAACAAATACTGTAACGTACAGAACTGGAAAGGAGAGCTGTGTGCTTCCCCATTTACAGAGCTTTCCACTGCTCTCCTGATGCTGGGAAGAGAACTGGGAATTGCCTGGGCTGTTCCCCAGGTTTATGTGTCACCCCATCTGCCCACCACAGGTGGCTCACAGCATATCCCTCTTCTCGCCTTTCCCCTACCCTCCCTGACCTTTTTTCTTCTGCCACTGCACTCATTCTCCTGGGAGGGTGCTCAGTCTCTTCTCCTTTCCTCTCTAAGGGCTGCTCAGCACATCTTGCTGGATCCCTGGCTATCTTTGGCCATGCTCTTTGCCTCCTCTCTCTTCCAGTTTTTCCTAAACAGCTACTGGTGTTTCAGCCAAGCAACACCTGTGACTGTTTTAACTTCTGTGTTCAGAGCCACTGCCATGGAGCAATGGACACTGGCACTGCTGCCTCTCCTCCTGCCACCCCAAGCAGCTGCCAAAGAATCAGACCTGGCAGTGGGGTGACACTGTAGATCTCAGCTGTGCTGTTTTCTCAGTGAGTAGCTTTTGGGTGAGCTGTCTCTCGTTATTGAAGCAGCCTTTTCCCATCTTCACCTCTCCTCCCTAGAGCAAATTGGAGAAAACCAGACCAGCTGCCTCCTGTCCCCAGCCTTGTTCCAGACACACGTCATCCCTGTGCTGCTGAAGCTGTTTGAGGTTCACGAGGAGCACGTTCGGATGGTGTTGCTGTCTCACATTCACGCCTACGCAGAACTGTTCTCTCGGGAGGAGCTGAAAAACATCATATTGCCCCAGGTTAAGGACAGCAAAACAATACGTGGTATATCCTAGAATGTGGGTTTTCTGCTGGTTGTCTTGGTTCTTAAAGTTAGGATCTTGCAGTGCTGGCCACAAATGGTTTGCAACTTCCTTTCCACGCAAGCCCTAACCTTTACACCCCATCCTGATCTGGAGTACTGTTTTGTTAAACCCAATGCCCTCTGTCACACGCCCAGCACTTCTGCTGGTATCCATTGGCCTTGACTGGCAGCTTCACAACAAGAGACTCCTTGTTTCACACCACAGCTGTCAGGAATGGAGGGATGATTGGTATGAGCTCAGGGTGCCTTGGCTTTAGGGTCCAGTGCTCACCAGGCACTGGGATCCTTTAGCTTGTAACACGAAGTGGAAGGCCAGTTTTATGCTACACAATAATGTCCAGTATCTTCTGAGAGCTGTGGCAGATTGTAGAAGTGAAATGTGCTGCAAATATTTAAAGGGGAAAGAAGTGAAAATGCAGAATTTTCTGTTCTTGGTAACATGATCATGTTCTCAATGTAGGTATTGCTGGGCCTTCGAGATACCAGTGACTCCATCGTCGCGATAACGCTGCACAGCTTGGCAGTTCTCGTCTCCCTGCTTGGACCTGAAGTAGTTGTAGGTGGAGAAAGAACGAAGATTTTCAAAAGCTCTGCACCAAGTTTCATGAAAACTGCTGATCTCTCCCCAGAAGGTAAATGACAGGGTGCTCTTGGGATTCTTGCCCGTTCTGTCCAACCGACAGACAGAATTTCTTGGATGATTAATCTTTCGCTGGTAACAAGTTAATTGAAAGAAGCTAATTTGCAGTTAAACATTAATTCTAAAATTGGTGCTGGCTGCTTACAAATACAGAATTGATGTCATAAGAGGAGTTATATAAAAGCATTTTAAATATAGGAAATATGTGGGGAGAAAAATTTTAAATATCTTCAGTTTAAGAATTTCCGTAAGCAAAGGAGATTAAATGTGTGTACGTTTGGCAGAAAAACTACACTGCCCTTCTAAAGGATTTCTGTATTTATCCAGATAGTTGTTTAATATTCCCTCTATCCTTCACAGTTTTAAAAACAGTAAATCTCATCCTGTTCCCCCAATTTCTGTTCATAGATTGGAAAAGGAATACGAACTTCCCTATTTTCTCAGCTCTCAGGAGGTTTTTCAGCTAATACAAATGAAGAAAATAGTCCCTGCACCTGCTAGATAACTTGGAACCAGCTGTACTAAGGGAAAGCTTTTCTGGATATTCAAACTAAGAATGCTTGTAACTGGAGGGAAGAATCAGCATTTGTTCTGCTTTAGACACATAGATATCAAATGAAACGCGTGATAGAGATTAGTTTAAGTATAAATGTTCTCTTCCTGATGATGTGTGTACTGACAGCTACCACCCTTTATTAAAATCTGTGGATGGCTCATTGCATTATTTTGCTTTACATTATTTTAGTAGGCTATAGTAAATAAAAACCTTTGGATTGCATGCTAAGACCAGGTTTATTTTTCAGAATATATTTAAAATTAGACCCAATTAAACTATTGACAAACAGCAAAAGAAACCACCTTTGTCCTTAAATGTAAGTGATTATCTGCAAAAAAACAGTACTAGAGGCTGAATACGTGAGGCTTAATAAGCTGTTTGCTTAAGCCCCTAAAAGGATGCACCTTTTATCAAGGGCACTTCGGGGAAAGGGTGAATTTTATGTGTTAATTGCAGTCCTTGTGCAGGGCCCACAGGTGAGCCATGTGGAAGCAGATGTAGCACTGGCCCAAACCACGCTGTTCTGGGGTGGTGGCTACAGGGCCTCACACAGCTGAGCCTGGTGCTGGTGAATCACCAAAAATGAACTGGAACCAGGTGCTTGCCAAGTTGTTATCACTGGCCCAGCAAAACAAACCTCCCTTGTGCTGCTTCAAAGTTGTGGCATTTATTGCCACCTCACTTCAGCTGTGATACGAGGGAGGCTGTTGGCACAGCCTTCAGGGTGGAGACTCTCGTTCCTGTAGCTGCTTTGCTCCTGCCCAAACTTAAAAGAGGGTTTGTGTAGTCACGTGAGTTTGGTTATGCTTTGAATTGTTGTGACTATCAGTGCTGTGCTTTTGTAGGAGGCAGATAACAGGGGATTTGTGATGGTGTGCAGTACAGAAGCTGGGATCTTGGATTCAGCCAGGTGGCAGACAGCGGTTTTTAAGGATCTGATCATAATCAGTTTGTTCATTGTGTATTTCTTGAAAGAACGTATCAGCAAAACCTGACCATTTACAGCGGCCTAAACTTTGTACTGGCAAGAGCTACAGGTGGCAGGAACAGAGGAGTACTCTCTACAACTCCTGAAAGGAGGTTGTAGAGAGGTGGGGGTCGGTCTCTTTTCTCAAGTCACAGGCGACAGGACAAGAGGAAATGGCCTCAAGTTGTGCCAGGGGAGGTTCAGGCTGGATATTAGGAAAAAATTTTTCACTGAAAGGGTTATCAGCCATTGGAATGGGCTGCCCAGGGAGGTGGTTGAGGCACCATCCCTGGAGGTGTTCAAAAGACAGGTTGATGTAGTGCTGGGAGGTATGGTTTAGTGATGATGCTCCTTGTTTGTTGTGTGGGTGTCTATTTTTGTCAGTTAGGTTGACGGTTGGACAAGATGATCTTTAAGGTCCCTTCCAACCTAGATTCTGTGATTCTGTAAAATAAAAATCTACAGCTGAAGAGGTGCAGCTGTTGCCTTGCTGTGCCAATCTTCAGTCAGTATTGCACGTCAGCATTGGAAATAAGACCGTTGCGATGCTGTGGGCAGTTTCAGCTCAGACTGACAACACACCTTGTGGACTTGGTGCCTTTTCTTTTCTTTTATCCCTGCAGACTCCCCCAGCCACGTGGTAAGCAATCAGAGAAATCAAACCTCTCGGCCCTTGAAGAACCATTCTAGTGTGTTCCCCATCTCTGGAAATGTACCTGTCAAGAAGTTTGCTGTGCGACAAGACAATCCCCTGGCTTTGAAGACAGGTAAATCTCAGCCCTAGCTCTTCCTTTTTAGAAATCAAATGTTCTACAAATGAAGCGTTGCTTGAAAAGATGTTAATTTCTCCAATGTGCTGATCTAAAAGATTCAGTCAACCCAGGAATGTAACAGTGAAGGAATGAGAGTGTGACCCTTGGATTCCTAGGTAATAGTTATTTGGGAATCTGATCTATGGACTGGTGACTTGGTGGCCAGCCTTGAATTTCTGTTTCCTTACGGCAGGTTCTCTGCTGTGCTTTTTCACCCTTCCCATAGCTCGACAGATACAGTAGATTTATAGGTCAGCTCATTCTCTGGCCTCAGGAACTGGCTCAGTTTACTTTTATGGCCTTTTTTCAGTCGCCTATTGCTGATCAGCAGTCAGCTTTCACTGCCCCCGGGGCTTTGAGATGAATAAGGCTCCTTTGCAAGCAGGAAGGTGGCCGTGCTTTCTGATACAAGATGAGCTTAGCACTGAAGCAGCTTTCCAGTCAGCATTACTGGCTTATTTCCATGGCAGGTGCTACCTGTGATGTCAAGGAGTTTTAGGCACAACTTTGTCTCTGCACTTGCTCTCTTGAAAGGAGTATCTAAAGCCTTTGTCTTCCACAGGTGAGCAAGACGCTCCGTGCCCCCTGAATGGGATTCCTGGGAGCATTAATACACTAGGGAGCAGCAGGAGCTCTTTGACTACTTCTGAAAAGCCAGCAGAGGAGTGGCCAGACTGGAGTGAGCCAGAGGAGACAGACACTGAGAAAACAGTAAACATTCAAATTCGGCCCCGAGAGCCGCGGGGCAGTGTGGGACCTTATTTTGCTGAACCTGCTGTAGATGAGAAGCCTTGGGATGACTTTGAGCCCAGCAGCCCTAGTCCTGAACGGTCTTCAGGGAACTGCCTCACTGTGACACAAACTGATGCGGTTGAAACACCAAGGCCTCTGCCAGGTACCCATCAACTCGGCAAAGAATTCAAAAGCCTCAGACTGAGTCCCCCCCCAAAGTCCTGCCCCGGGAACAGCTGGAGCAACGACGAGTGGGACCACCAGGAACAACCGGGAGGAACTGTGCTGCCAAAAACAACCTTCCAGGAAAGGTTGAAGTCTTCATCAGAGTCTGGCCTGGGAGAAGAATTCACAATCAAAGTGAAGAGGAAACCTGTGCAAGACCCTGAGCTGGACTGGTTTGCTGACATGATCCCGGACATTAAACCTTCTTCAGCTGTCTTGATTTTACCTGAAGAGAGGACAGAAGCAGTTGTTCCCAGCCACTCCGGTGTAGTGTCCAGCAGAGAAGGTGCCTCCCAGAATGTGCTGTTTTCATCCAAATTTGCAGCGGCTGATGTTATTGAGGTAGGAGGCTAAATGGGGTTTAAATGACTGCACACTACATAGCACAACACACGGTGTAGGTGGTGGGTAACCTGAGGAAGTGTTAGCAGCATGACTGTACAGTTGAGTCTTCACCTGTGAATACAAGGGGCTCTGCTCCAACTGATGCATCTCACCAGGTAGTTCAGTGGGCTGTTAATACAGCAGCAAGAGAACTGTGTTAAGAAACAGAGAGGGAATGGTCTTGTAAACACTACTAAAGGCACCGACTAAGGAGTTTTAACTGCAGTTTTTAATTAGTGCTGTTGTATCCCAGATGCAAAGATAGGGAGACTTGGAAGAGACTTGATTTATCGGACAGGTAAAATGAGGCTGGATCCTGTCTGCTGAACGGCCCCGTGCACAAACTGAAGGGGCTTTCAAGCACAGAGGATGCTCAGGAGTCTGCCAGGATGCTCCTGGCTCTTCTAGGAAAACCTAAATACAGGACCAGGAAACCAGAACTCTGGATTACAGAATAAAGCTTTCTGGGTGCTTGTTTTTGTGAAAGAATAGCTATTTCTCCATTTCAGAGAACAAGGAGGATTATAAAACTGCCTTTTTAAGTAAGCAAGTAAATCCCTCTAGCCTCATCACAGAGACTGCCTCTGTTTCTTAGGAGGGGAAGTAGCACTCCCAACCCTGCCACCTGAACATGTAATTCCATTAGGGAATAGGTGTTGATTTCGAGTTGTTTTGCTAATTCAGCCTCAAGGGAGCTACCCCAGGAGCAGCAGGTAGCATGGGGAGAGGAGCCTTGGATGTAAACTGAAGTTGTTTATGACATTTTAAAATGGCACACTTGATTTTTTAAAAAGCGCTGTTGTGGTATCAAGCCCATTTTTTGAGGAGTCAGTCAGTGCTGTGGAGTAGAAGAGCTGTGTCAGTGGATGGGTGAAATCAGAGTCATAGTATTGGAACAGAGCAGGACAGCAGCTGTTTCCTAGGGGGAAAGAAATGATCTAGTTCACAGCATCCTGTTCTTAATGGAAAGTGAGTTTGGTACAAACAGTTCTTGCTTTAATAAGAGACTCTCCCTATTAGTTTGCTGTTGTCTTTAAGGTGTTGCCTTTTGTAGTTAAAAGTTCTTTAAGACAGAACACTGCAAAAACTGGCACTTCATTTTTGGTCTTAGGACAGGCTTTTGGCATTCTGGCTGAATGTCTTGCTGTGCCATTGCAAGCCACACAGGCTACTGCTTGGCTCCTGTGGCTGTGCTAAGTACAGAAATACAGTACACGTGTCTTACTGTTGATAATTTTACATCATTCTAGGCTGAAGCTGCAGGCTGGGGTGAAGAAGAGGAGTTGAACTGGGAAGATGATGCTAACTGGTAACAGGACTGAAAGAGACAGAGGCAATCTGCTTCCCCAGTACAATGGATAAGTACCTCAGCACTGCTTTTGCCAGAAAGCAGGCGCTTGCTGCAGCGGGCAGCAAGATCCCGTGGGGCCTGATCTCTTGCAATGGATGCTCCTTTCCAGTCTGTGCCAAAACCTGCAGGGGTGAGGCCTGCACTCAAGCAATATGCCCAGCTGTGGTACGTGCCACTGCTACCAGAGAGAGGAACAGCGTGATGGGGGTGTTGGTGCTGACGTGCTACTGGAGGCCAAGAGCGGCGTAAGCGATTGTTCCACAACTCATCCCTGCTCTGAAAAACTGATGACAATAAATGAAAGTCACACTGAGTTCCTTGGTTAATGTGCCCTTTTGCTTTTGTTTTTTTTTTTTCCCCCCAGAAAAGTAGAGCCCTTACAAATGGCTCCTTTTTAACTTTTTAGCTAAGAGATGATTTTAAGATGAACGTGCAGTTTTTACTCAACTTATTTATTTCTTTTTATATAGTTCTGTCAGTCAGTGGCACAAGAGGTACTAGGAACCGTGCAGTGAAGGACCACTGAACACCAGCTGCTTAAGCACTGCATTCTTTCTGCTTTAAATGGTGACTAATAAAGATCACCTTAAAAGATGACCCTAGCGTGGAGTGGAACCAACAGCAGAGGTATGTTCAGAGAACAGCGTAGAGCCTTAAGTTGTTATTCTTAAGTATATTTTAAAATTAAGATAAAAACACCTATTGCCTGGTCACCTGTACATGACAGGAACAAAGGTAACTGTTACTTTTACAATAGATTCAAACATCTTAGAATTCAAAATACAAGATCATGAAATATTTATCACCATACAGTAGCTCAGAAGAGCGAGCTATACATTGGCAATATACAAAATGGCAGTTCAGATGCACAGTAGTGTCCATTAAAATCTCTCAGTCCTTCCAGTCAGTTATTATGACAGGCCAGCATCTCACACCCCAGTTCATTTTGGCACATTAACCGAGACCCAGCAGTACAGCAGAGCAGCGCCCTGTGCCACAGGTTTTTCTTCTCCAGCAATCATGGTACAAAGGCATCTCATCCCTCAGAGCAGGGAGCTGTTTTATTGTCTCTAAAACTGTTGATTGCCTTACCGTACGCTGTCTCTGAGGATGGCTATAGCTGTATGGAGAGCCTCCAGTTTCACTGCAAGCCAAGCAGGGGGTGACCCTTTCCGGAGCAGCAGCTTCACAGCCTCCACTGCCCCCTCCATGGTGCCTACTGCTGACTTATACTGCTCCTCAGAAGGTGGGTGACACGCTCTTTTTGCCAGAGGCTGCAGATTTAAGTAAACAGGAGACATCATTTATAATGTTCTACAGAAGTGATCGGTCTTCATCCAAATGCAAGAAAACCCTTAGATGGAGAAGAGCTGCAAGAGACTCCCTTGCCCTGTGAGACTTCTTGCCGGCTGGCAGGCAGTACAGAGCATTCACATACAATATTATGGGCCAGGAGTGCACGTGAGCTTTTTTCTTAGAACATGGAGGGCAGGAAGAACCTCTTCAGATACTTCTGACAGAAATCAACAACAAAACCCAGATAGTTTAAAGAAGTCACATACCTCTCCTGTTGACTCCAGGTCTCCATCCTTTTTCACGAACTGTGCATTGCAGGTTATCCTTTCTTGTTTCATGCGTTCTATTCGTGCTTCTGTTGTCTCTTCTGCTTGCCTCGTCTAGGGAGAAAGCCACAGGTGAGGTAACTAGACCAAGGCAGCATTACCAGCCTCCAGAGGCTCAATTTATACACCAGAACAAAGGGGAGGGAGAAAGAGATCTTAACATGCAGTTCAAAGTGAATCTAATTTCCTCATGCGCTCTTCTGAGCAGGAGATTGAAGTTATCTACAGCTTTGGTGTAGCAGCACGGGCAGCTATCAGTTCTTTTCCTAATTATCTGCATGTCAAAAACCACACATCCAGATAACCCTGCCTTAGGTTACAGCATGATAACCACCCCCTCTTTCCCATTGTCTCTGTTCTGCAGGAATAGCAGAACAGAGAATGCTCTTAAAAGAATTGTCTTCTTACATGCAAAAAGGACTTAAGATGTTTCGTACACATTCATTTAGCTTTCAGAAACTGATCCAAGAGAAATAGGGAAAGAAATCACACAAAACAAACAAGGAAATCCCTGTCTTTTTAATAGGTAACTTCTCTGCTTACAATAACTCTGCAACATAACCTTTTTTTTTTTTTTTAATTTGTTCAAGGAGGGAAAAGCAAAGCATTTAAATCAAAGTTGGGAAGTACTGAAAGACCAGTGTGCATAGGAATGGTAGCTGTTAATTCTGCAGATTAAAGCAAGTAGAAAAGTTCATCCAGATCCCAGTTAACAGAATTATAAGTTTTAAACTTATCTAATCACCATGCAGGTGTAGACATAGAGTTTGTAGTGCTTACAACAGACGTGTACAACATCAACTGAGAAAGCAGCGAAATGGTTCAAAACATACCTTAGCCAGAAAAGTAACAACTTTGTTCTTAGTTTCTTCAGAATTAAGGCACTGAGGAACAACATCTTCATGGCTTGTTTCCTGTCAAAAATGTTGAGTAATAGTTGTTTAGTACATTCATATTAACAAACAAATAGACAATGTAAAAAACCTTTCTGTGACAGTTCCTTCCCTGCTGCAACCAGTCTAAGCAACCATCTTCCTTCACTTCCAGCACCCGACATCACTTACAACTGCATTAGCCACCATTACTTTTGCTGTGCAGTAGCATCTGTAATACTAACATCCAAATTGGCCAGCGAAGAGCAGCAAACATTTAAGACAGAAAAACATCTGTACAATAAAAGTTAACAGAGCCAAATAGAGGCATCCCGAGCTGTGCTTACTTCTGCAAAATGTGTGAATGCCTCCAGTGCGTGCTGATGGATCAGCCAGGTGTGGTCAGCCAGCAGAGAAGCAAACAAACACGACAACCGGGGTACAACTTGCCTCTGAAAGAGGAGCAAACATCCATCAGTCCCAAAGAGTCAGTTGTGCACATCTGACCATCACGATTCATTGCTAAAGAATTGCTCTCAGGTCAAGGGAGAAGTTTGTAAAATACTACTGCCCTGGATGGCAGAAATACACTGTAAGGGAGGTGACATTCTATTCTTTCTCCTTGGAGGTTCAAATGTCAGTCTTTTCTAACTCGTAAGAAGCAACAAGCAGATGAATAAGCCAACATCTTACGTGCATTCAGCACGTCTCAGTGAAAAATAAAACTGCCATAGACCATTAGTAAGTCTTCAAGATTATTCTGTCATGGCAATCCTGTATGTATATGATGAACTTGATCCTTTAACTTCAAATAAATAGCATATATTTTCATGATTATCTATCATGAAGATTCTCTAAATAAGGCCAGAATTACATTTACCTGTGCTTCTTGTGGTATAAACATCTTTCCCATAGAAGAGAGAAAATCCACCATTGCTAGACGAACGTGATCTGGGGGATCCAACTGGAAAAGGGAAGACTGCAGTGCAAATACCTGCAGAAAACAAACCCCAGTGAAGCTCCATCAAAGAGGTGGCAGGTGAAAACTCATCTCTTCAAATCTAGGGACACTGATTTTCAAAAACTGGACTCGAAACAAGGAAGTTTTTTACACCTTGAATAAAACTGGCTAGGACAAAGCTGCAGTGTGCACTTCAGAGAGAAATAAGCGTGCCCTGTAGCACATCCATGTGTCTCAATTATCTGGACAAAGTAATGAGATTCTCAAAAGCAATGATAACCAAAGTGCCATATACTTGGTTTAAATACCAGTAAAGTAATCACCGAAGAGATAAAATTAGGAACCTCCATGTGTTAAGGCCAGACCATAAAATAACTCATTTGAGATTTCAGTAAATCCCAAAGAACTTGGTTTTCATGAAGTAAATTATTCATACCAAGGTTTTGGGTTGGGTTTTTTTTGTTGGTTTTTGTGTTTGTTTCGTATTTGATTTTGGGCTATTTTTTTGTTGTTGCTGTTGGTTTGGGGGTTTTGTTTGTTTGGTTTTGGTTTTTGTTTTTTTTACCTGAGTAGTCAGTTCAGCATCTAATCCTTGGATGAAAAATTCCAAAAGGTGAAGTAATAAACACAGGGTCTGCTGGAGAATTGGCTGTTCTGAAACCTTCAACAGATCAAAAGGTATTAGTAACACTGTATTTTAGCTTATGGAAAAGCTACTTAAGAAAGAAATTAAGTTATAGTAGTGTTCCAAAATGTTTAGCCTAACTTCACAGACATAAAACACCACAACAGGATAAAACATTAGAATAGTCATAGCAGTATTTTTAGGTAGTCATGTTTTACAAGACCTTTTTCTTTGATTTTTATTAAGAATATTTCTTATCCCTCATCTCCTTTCCACCACTCACTAATATAAGCAGCTAAGGGTTATCCGAACTATTTCTTTTCACTTCCGTGGTCAAATGTGGTTACAGAATGGCTGAGGTTGGAAAAGACCCTGAAGGGGCACATCGTTGGCTTTTCTTTGCCCCCACTCTCAAACTTTTCATCTGGAATATGACCCATGAAGATCCTTTTTTCTTTACTGCAGCTGCAGACATGAAGAAGCATTCAGCCACAAGGGAACCACCTTACCCCCTGCTTCTCAGATACAGGAGGAAGTTTACTAGCTCCACCGGTTATACTGAGCTATATAATACTTAAATCACCATGGGTTTCGTTCATATTCTAATGAACATTCAAAACAGGCCAAATTTGTAACTGGTATTAATCAGAATGAGGTATTTCTGACTTCCCTTAAGCAAGTCTGAATGACACCGAGTAACAGATGGAGTAACAGGGAGCCATTTTTCGAATCATCGAATTGTCTCGATTGGAAGGGATGTTTAAGATCATCTAGTCCAACCATCAACCTAACTCTGATACAAACCATCACCAAACCATGTCACCAAGCACTATGTCAACCCGTCTTTTTAATACTTCCAGGGATGGTGCCTGTATCACTTCCCTGGGCAGCAGATGGGCAGCACAGTTAACAGCCTGCTTCACAGCAACGGCCCCATCCAAGTAAAACAACTTAATAACAAACACATGATGAAACAGCACCAGCTTCTTCTCAAAGATACCCTGCTTTCACCATATGGGCTGCAAATTCTCTTACCTGTTTGGCCTGGAGAGAAGTCCAGAACTGACCAAGCACTCCCAAGACAGATGCCTGAAGTTCTGCCTCCAGAACATCACCAGCAAAATTGAAGGCAGCCAGCAGGACAGACAGAGCAGTGTTCTAGTAGGAAAAAATGTATAAGTTAGACACACCAAAAAAAAAAAAACCCCTACACATAAAACGAACCAAAACTACAGGCTTATATTAAATGTCTAAAATGACTCAAGATGGCAAGAAGCCCAATGTGCTGTACAGGACAGCTAATCCACCCACTGGCCAATACAGCTCCAAAGGGAGGAAACCACGGGTTACTTCTGTGGAGTTTTACACGGTGCTGCAGTCATTAGCTCCACTGGCAGGGGACACTTCACGTGGAAGTCTCTGGTTTCTCACACTCCTCTCCTTCACCAAGGAGATGAGTGAGCATCAGATTTGATGCCACATAAAACCAGTCAGAACTTTAAAGCTTCAAACTAACTGTATGACATGGTATAAATCAGAAATTCTGAAGAAAGACACATGTGCTCACCCACAGAGCAAACAACAACTAGAATAACCAGTAAACCACAAGACGTCCACTATCAAGACCCTCAGAGTAGAGAGTCCTATGGTGCTGTGCACTAGAAGAAAATATAAAAATGAGAATTCTTGCTTATGCATTTTCCAGTTAGACATGGAAAACAGCTGTGCAACACACAGAAAAATAGAATTAAAGTGACAGCAACAGAATCATAGAATCATAGAATCGTCTAGGTTGGAAGAGACCCTTGGGATCATCGAGTCCAACCATCTACCTACTCTACAAAGTCATCCCCTACACAATGTCCCTTAGCACTGCATAAATCCTCATAGTTTGGAAATCCAGAGTTCACAAATGTTTTACAAAGAGAAGCAAATCTCCTTTACCACTGGTGGAAGCTCTCCCAAAGCACGCTTGCTGCTCAGCCACCGCCTGCACTGTGTGAGCCCCGCCAGGCAGAGCTGACACGCCACCCGCTTCCTGAGGTCAGGATTCAGGGCCTTGAGGGAGATGTGCTGCCACACAGCCAAGTTCTCCACCTCTTCTGGAAGGAACTTATGAGCAAATTCTACCTGCAAACAAAAGTTAACATGAATTAAATAACACCAGAAGACAATTTAATAATCTGTAAGAATGCTGAGAAACCAAAATGCACTACTAGTTTTGTTTTACAAATATTACACACAAAAAAAATCGTGTAAAACCTTTTGTTTAAATAAAAGCCAACTTCTTCATATAAAAACCTTCTATGAACTGCAAAAAGAGCCTCAGCCTTTCGAGGTGTATGGAGAAGCACTAACAGAAGAGGATACTGCTCTTAATATCTTATGACATGAGAACAGTCACGCACACCAGTCGCAGGTGCAATGACAGGACTAAGTTTCAGCAGATCTGGGGGATGTGCTGTTTTCATACTTTTAAAAAGGACATTGTTGTCACCCAATAAGACCACTCTTAGAAAGGTATATGTGCCTTTCTCGCTTTAGAGCGAGAAAGAGCTTTCTCTGCACAAATTAGGATCCATGTCACCCAATAAGACCACTCTTAGAAAGGTGTATGTGCCTTTCTCGCTTTAAAGAGCACACCTGCACAAATTAGGATCCGCTATGACAAACTAAAAACAAGTACAATATCAAGTACAGCAAGCAAGAACCCAGAATCCTGTCGTTTCTGAAGAACCGAAAGGGGATATTTTAACACAGGCCACCGATTCTAATTTCTTCTCTTAAATACAGATGATACTGGTGCTACACTTGCCTGATGATCTGGAGCCATCAAGAACAGCATACGCCTCAGCAGAACACCCAAGGCAGAGACCTGGTAACAGTCACTGGGCCAAGACTTTATCTGAATTAGGATAAAAGGGGGGAATGCATGTAATTAAATTAAGGAAAAAAATCACCACTCAGCAAATGAGTTCTATATAGAACGTTCTGAGAGTTGCTACATGGGACCACACCGGTAACACTCTAAATAAAACAATACAGGACATGTTGGAAATACTGGGCATATTGGTTTATATTTTCACAGTACTGCTTTTGCTAATTATTAACCCACTTCGAAGAATTAAAACAATCTCCATTTGTATTTGGAAAAAAAAAGAAATTCCTGTCTTTGGCCACTTAGAAAGTTTGCCAGTAGAACCAGGGTTAGAACCGGTGCCAAATTACAAACACCACTGTGGTTCTTACCAAGTGGGCGATCACAGCGACGTGGTGAGCGCACAGTTCAGCTGTCCCATACCTGCAACGTGAGAGACAGAAGCTTGTGAGTCTGTACTTCCTACTCTTTGGCAGACTAATTATTATATATGATATGAGTAAGCCATTTCCTCTAACATTTCAACTTGATAGGCACAGAAACAATTTACTTGAGAGAGCCATTCCAAAAAACGATTACTAAACAATAGAAAAGGTATGTTCCTCTTACTTGCATGAATGTAAAAATGGCCAAGCCATTTAATTTTCAAAATATGCTTTATACCTAAAAAGAATCCAGTTCTGGCACAAAAAAATCTCTCACAAGGAATTATGCTGGCCAAGCCATTTAATTTTCAAAATATGCTCTATACCTAAAGAGAATCCAGTTCTGGCACAGTTTTGTCTTATAAAAATCTCTCACAAGGAGTTATGTACAACAACAGAACTAATTGAATCTGTGGAATCCTGCTTGACCTGTAATACAGTCATCTCACCGGGCAAGGAAGCACCACGAGTCCATTGCTAGCAGAGAGGTGATCATACTAGAACCCAGCACAGCCTCCAGCAGAGCGTGCTCCTGAGGAGAAAAACATATGTAAATTCCCACAGAAACAGATTGCAGACCTACTATTACTTTTACTCCGCTAATTAGGATAAAACCTAATAAGATTTTCAGCTTATCCAAATTAAAGTGCTTTAAGAACTCATTTTCATACTCTGTATTCAGCTACACCATTAGTTTTGCATACTTTGAATGTACATTCATTTCAATGGGCTGAGGATCCTTCACTTCTCAAAACACTGGAATGTACATTCATTTCAATGGGCTGAGGATTCTTCACTTCTCAAAACACTTCCTGTGCATCCCTTCTTCACAAGGCAACTTTTATGAAAAATGCTGTATTTTTTTCAAACCAATGCATTACCAATTTTCTTGCCAGCTTTCTTGCCAGCTTACTGAAAAACAAATAAAACCTTTTCCGCTTTTAAGAACACAAACTTTATCTGAAAGAAGAATGTAGCATTCAGAAAAAAAAAACACACCTAAATTTGGGCTATAATTTTTGTGACAGATCTTAACTTTATAAAGATTTACATTTATCTAGAGGTTCTTTTGTCTGTGCAATAGAGAGTGAAAAACTTTTAACATGTTATATAATGTTTATCAAAACCCAGACTACTCCTCTGAAGTAGAGAAATTACCATTATTACTGCTTATTACCGCTGTATGGTATGTTCTTTGCTGGAATCACAACAATATAATCTACTTTAAATGTTAAATGCCACTTTATTACTTCACAGTATAGACTAACAAAACCACGTAAATTTAATGCAAATCAAAAGCTGCGTAAAAGAAAGCACCCAACTTGGTTCTTTTATAAGAACTTGGTCCCTCTCCCCCCACAAAAAGAGAACAAAAATTTCCACCACCACTGAGGTTCTCAAGAACTTGTATGAAGCTTTATTTTCACCTTTCCTACAATTGACATTTGCTGTAGAACTGAACTCCAGTCACATAACTGTATCATGGCTGCTTTCTACAGAACGACATCATGCCTAAGTATCTCTTTAGAGCTAGATCATTAGAAAGAACTCGTTCTTTTTTAAGTAGTACCAGTGCATCACAACAGCTGAAGAGATGATAAGCAAAAAAACCAGTCTTACCAGCTGAGGGAAGTGCGATGGGAGCGTGGAAGCAATGAAGGAGCAGAGGTGGACACAGACATAGTGATAGAGGGTGATGGGAACTGCTGGTTGTCCTGTACTGATCACCTCTGGCAAGCAAACAGGGAGAGAAAGCTCACCAGAACATTGCTGGAAACTGAAGAAGAGAGCCGAAAACAAAGACAGGCTGCAAGGGTAAAAGGAAAAAAAAAAAGAAAATGCAAATCCCAAACTCTGCAATTAACATCTGTACTTGAGAATCTTTGTCTTTCACTGGAAACAATGGCAGTAACTTCAGTTCTTTTATACTAAATTTATATTCCTAACTACCCTTCTCTTTTACAAATTCAGATGATTAGTAGAGGGTTCAGGCACAAAAATGCAAGATTTTAATTTAGTGAAGTATCAACAAATTATGTATCTCTCTTCTTATCCTGAAAGTACTCTAAATACCATTCCTTTCCTGAAAAAACAAAGACATCTCTGGCTCTATATCCTTTGCTCTTGAAGCACTGGACATCAGATCCTCTTTTTCTCAACATAAGGATGTACATCCATAAAGGCTGGTAAATTTTACTATTTGGTTGCAAGGGAAACCCCAGCAGCTGAGCCCCTCTGTTTGCCCGTATATACTGATTGCTGTGGTGAAGAATTATAACAAAAACCTTTTCTTAGTACCTTTTTCCTGTGTTCCAGAGAGTTTGCACTTCTTCAGGCTGAGAGGACAGCTTGTCCATTATGGTAATCAGGATGAGGCACTGGGACAGCTGCTGCTCAGGAGGGAGATCTGCAGAAGTTAGGGGTTTTTTAAAGGTTGCCCTGGTAAATATATCATGTGTAAACTGGCTTTTAAGCAAGTGATAAACGATGAGCAACTGGTGAAACACAAAAGTTCCCAGTAAAACAAAGGAAAATCACTTATAGACACAGCTGGAAAAAAAAGGAATGTTTCATCATGAATACTGTGTTTGAAGTGAAAAATAAATGCAATACACTAGATCAGGTAAAAACTAAAATATTCCAGTTCTCAACTGCCACTGCAAGATGCTGCAAAGGAGTTACAACCCGGATGCCTCATTCTTCCAGTCACCCTGAAAGCACTGGATGCCTCAGACACTGAAAACACAGTTTTCTTCTCAGTGTGTCAGGATAATCACAAGGCCAGAGAGCACATGTGGGAGAGAAGTCAGTCAGCTCTCTCAGCGTTATGACATGTTGGGCAGGAAAGAAATCGAGGAAGGGGTGTATTATAACAAAAAGCTGATCATTTTCCAGTGTGAAGGCATTCTACTTTTCACAGAAAATACTTAAATTAGGAAAAATTAGCTGTGCTCCCCCACCAACAGAACAGCAGAAAAATTTCAGCCTACTTTGGAAGTTTGTGACAAGTGTGGATTGAAATTATGCAAACAGCAGAAGTGATAGGATTTCTGTTAAACAGATTAATATTGAAGTTACTGTGATTTTTGGAAATGATGCATTCAACAGCAATGTAAACAATCTGTTATAAAATTCATCTGAATTAGCACGCAACTGGCTGTATCATAGTAACTATGAACGAACTAGAGACAAGCAAACCAGTACAGAATATTGCTTGTGGTCCAGAAAGTCCAAGTATCTATCCTGATCCCTTAAAAATGGTCACACAGTACTACCACAGCGGTAGCGGGACTTTAAACCCACCTAACTTTTCACTTAACACTTGCTCCATAAAAGGGCTAAAGGGAAGAAGCTGGTTGATGAGAGGGTCCAGAGCCACAAGAAAAACCCGGGATATTTCATCTCGATGCACTTCCAAGATCTCTGGAGCATAGAGACTGGGAGGAAATTTGCTGAGGAGAGAGCAAAAAAAAAAAAGTTAAATATTCTCATTTCATTTAGAGTAACGTTGCTTTTCAAAAGAACTACAAAAGGCAAATTAATGATTTCCTGGTTACTGTGAAATAAAAGACAGAAAAGGCTCCCCATTTTAGAGTATCTGTTATGGCTGAGAGTTATAACTCTACATTCAGCCTTTAAACTAAGTATTGCAATCCAGTATTTTACTAAACACTGAAAGAAAACCTTACAAGCTCATAGAAAATGTGTGTAGAATACATAACAGATACAAGAAGAAATATACCGAATCACGAAAAAAAAGTCAAGCAATGAAAAGCCTAGAAAACATCTATATATGCAATTTGACAGTCATAAATGTGACAGCACAAATTTAGCACATGACACTAATAAAAGGGTACCGCAATTTCTTTGAAGAGAAAAAAACCCTGGGCAATAAAAGAAAAAAAGAAGTGACATGAGAATAAAACAAGCAAGATCATGAAATGAAATGAAAACCTTCTACTCTTGTGGCTTATAAAGTGACTGTAAAAACAGTACCTTCCTACTGAAAAATCCTGCTCAGTTTTGCTGTCTGAATAAAAGTTTACAACCTTCCACTAGAGGAAGATCTACAAGGTAAGTAAAGTTAGAAGAGGAAACTCGTAAAAAAAAAAACAACTCCCCGATCTTGCAGTGAAACCTGCAGTGAATTCATGCACACATCTCACCACAGAACCTGGTTTCAATTCCAAAAGAACAACTGACTATTACAAAGCTCACTTTCCCCTCTTCTTCTTCACTATTGCAGCAAATAGAACAGAACTTTTGAAAGAAAAATGATAAGCTGCTTGCACACTGTTAATCTTTATGATAAGAACACTAAAAAAACTTTTTGCTTCTGGGAGAACTATAGAGTCCTTTTGTGGGATTCCACAAGATTAGACACAGAACAGTAAAGCCATGAAAAATTGCAGGATACTCTGTTTCTGATCCTCTCTCCCTTCAGGACAAAAGTATGGACTTTGCCTTAAAGTAGAAACAATCTATCAAATGTTGCTGCTGACAACTGCATTTAGTCTTGGATTTTTTTCTTTCACTAGAATTTAAGACAGGAAAAAAAAAAAAAGAGCACGTGGCTGTGTAGTTATACATGAAAGAGAAAAGAATTAGGATTGCTAGAGAATGGTAAATCTGAATTGCCTTGACTTTGCACAATTTGACTAACATCATGCTGCTGTTTGTTTCTAAGTAGAAGGTACCCTGCTGGGTCTCTATGTTTTAGTTCCGTGTAACTGCTTCATTGCAAATCCCACCTTCAGGAATTTGGACTTTAGGAACAAGAATTTTCAAAAGAACTTGCATAAATAGAGCCAGTGTCCAAGACAATCAATCTGCATATTCTAAACATATTAAGACATCTTCACATAAGCAATTGCAACAAAGTCAGTGGTTTGTCAATATTGGACTCTCACAGCACCGATCAAGAATGGGGTTAAGATAATGAGTATCACAAAAAAATGCCAAATTTATTTAAAAAGTATTTTACATTTCTGTATATGAAAAAAAGAAGGCAACAGCTCTGGAACAAGAACTGTATTTTTACATCTCAAAATACTTGTAACTTTAAGAATGCAATATGGAGATATTAAGATAATATCAATAATTTGTACTTCACTTACCTGTATATCTGAAGAAAGAGCTGATGTAACTGAGAGCACGAATCAGAGAAGAAAGAAAGAAATTCCTGCAAAAGCCAGTCATTTTGAATGATACTTTTAATGGAAAATACATGATTAAATATGTTTTCTTTCTGTTCTGCTATATTGGTGTGTAAAGTATTACACTGCAAAAATTGGTGAAGTTCTAACAATCCACAGCACTAAGCAAGTGCAAAGCAAACAATATGCAAAGTATTCCTATATTGCAGGTAAAATAAATTTATAGGCTTATTTAAAAATAAACAAACCAGTAAGTACAGTTGTAATAGCCACAGAGAGCTGCAAAAATCTAAGTGGTCTCATGCACGCCGTAAGGCTGTTTTATCCTGTCACAATGCTATTCATTTTATGCCAAAAAACCCCAATTTGAACAAACGACAACAAAAATCACCCCCTGCTTTTACCCCATGAGACAGAACAGACGCAGAATGCACCCTCACTGCTTTTTCTAGAAAGCAAAATTTTTTCACATGCATTCTTAAAATGGGTACATTTACAGCGTGTTTTCTAATAATGAGAAAAACAAAACACAGCAACGAAACGAAAGGGCCAGGAAAAGAGTAGGAAGTTAGTGTCAGAGCTAACAACGGGACACAGGCACTTCTTATTAATGCCACATCATTTTCCATTGCTGAAACAAGCAATGATTCTGAATGCTTGGCAACAGGTTTCATCTGTTTAATACTTCCAGATAAAGTTACTATTGCATTGACTCAACGCTGCCTGTCAAGACTGGACATCTCCTACCAACTCCTCCGTGACATTGCTTATAACAGCTTATTATTCTTATTTGTTTTCCTGTTAAATCATAGAATGGTTTGGATTGGAAGGGACCTTAAAGATCATTGAGTTCCAATCCCCCTGCCATGGGCAGGGACACCTCCCACCAGACCAGGTTGCTCAAAGCCCCATCCAGCCTGGCCTTGAACACCTCCAGGGAAGGGACATCCACAACTTCCCTGGGCAACCTGCTCCAGTGTCTCAGCAACCTCACAGTAAAGAATTTCTTCCTAATATCTAATCTAAATGTCCCCTCTTTCAGTTTACAACCATTACCCCTTGTCCTATCACTACATCCCCTCCATTTGCAGACCAGAGGCTTAAATGTAATACTAACATAGAATTTAAGTATTAAAACCTACCTTGGTGTAGTGTACAAGGGAATTAGCAAAAAACCTGCACAGTTTCACTGTCTTCTGAAACAGCCTGAGGTCAGTGCCCTCCTGTCCAGAAAAAAAAAAATTCTGAAAATTAATATACAGATCAATACAATACAAAAGAACGTTAGATTGCTAATGATGCTCAAAAACCTATTTCAAGCTTGATTCTCTACAGACTCAGCAGCCATAGGGGGAAAATTTAAAAATCTTCAGTATGCCTTGACATTTTAATAGCAATATTCAGAATTGAAATGTTATGTTTTGATTGACCTTGGGATATTATCAGTTTCGGAAATAAAAAAAAAACTCCCATAGACTATGGTGGAAACTTATTTTCAGTGCCTCACTAAAACATATCAAATCTAAACAAAGTTATGGGCCTCATTTTCACATGGTTTCAAAACAACAAGGTATTCTGCCTACTGCATGAAGTTAAAAAAAAACACCCAACCCCCCCCAACAAACAAAATCCAACCCCAAACCACTCCAGCACAATACAGCACAAAGAAGTGCTCAAGTTCAATGGCAGCTTTGAGAGCTTTTTAATTCACCTGTATCTCTGACACCTTCATTTGCTCAGCCAGTTGCAAACAGGATTGAAAAGAAAAAAGAGTGTCTTTGCAGAGGCCACTGAGGATGTCACTGTGCTTCAGATGGCACTCCAGCAGAGAATGATGCTTCAGGCTTTGCCTAAAAAAATAGGAATATAATCAGACGTATAATTGTCAGAAGTGATCAATGCAAAGAGTTTGCACGAATCCAAATAACTAATTCTTTTATTCAGGCTTTTACACAACACTAATTGGTGCAATATCTGTGTACACCAAAACTAGCAATTTAGAGAGAACAAGTCAGGACTGAAACAGAGGAGAGGCAGGATAAAAGCACGAGGCAGCACAAGTCAAGCCAAAAATGCCTGCAAAATTGCAGGTCAAATCTCTTAAGATTATTTATTCAGACAACCGTGTTTCTAATTTTGTTCTGCCTTGTAATACAGAATATCAAGCTTCTACTACTTCTCGTGCACGACTCTTAACTACCTTCACTGACAGTACTTACTAGCCAAATTTCTAAATTTCCTTACTAGCTAAATAGCTAAATTTAATTCTCCAATTTCAATTTTATTTGAAACTCTGAACGTAAAGCTATTGAAATATCAGTTATTTAAAATTACTGTCTGTTTATATTACAATGAAATCCAAAGAGTCCAATGACATACTTGATTATAAACTTCCACGTATTAGCATGAAGAGCGTGGTCCATGTTGGAAATGACAGAGCATATCTCCAGCACAGTGTGGATTACTAAGGAAGAAATAATAACAGCACCAACCAAATTAAATGAGATTTGTGAGTTCCCAGCCACGCTACCCTCCCAGGAAAACAGCAGCAACCACCAGCACTAGAGAATACCACTGCACTGACACTGAATCAGGAAAACAGCTCCGTGATGCCCCTTTCCTACAAACCCACACAACATACCCCATCCCACACAGAACGTTTGAGGAGAAAAGTGGAAATATTTCAAGCTGCAGAACACTGCCTTCTGAAAGGCCGGTCAGCAGGAACAGAGCATGCTCAGAATCCTGTTTCAAAAATTCAGGCACACTCTTCACAGAAAAAAAGGACGGAGCAAGGAATTTAAAAAAAAAAAAAAAATATCCACATATACCTGACACCATATCTGTGATGTTATCTTCAGTAGAAGCAGAGCCCATGGAAATCATATCAAGTAGTTCCATCAGCTGCTTCTGAAGAGAGTAAGTTTCCTTGAACATAGCTTGTAGGAGGTCAGAAATCAAGTGCAGATGCCCACAGTACACTGATTCACTGTCCTGCAGGAAATGAGGAAGATGAGGCTTTAAAGAAAGTTCAGGAACCACAGCCTGATTTTTCTCATGCTGAAAACACTGAGAGCATTGCTGTACACTTCACTGGAAAAAAGACCAAGGCATAGGCATACCTACTTTAACTCAAAGTTAAAGTTAACTCAGATCTGTAGCTTCTGCTACCAGCCCCTGTTTGCTAAATATAAAATGCTATTCACCTGCAGCCTCATCAATAACTAACGAGCTCTGCCTGCCTCTACTGAGTTTAGTGGGCTTTGGAATGGGCCTCCATGTAGGACCCTAAGATTGTATTTCTGAACAAAACAGTACAATGTTAGCAACCAAAGAAGCAGCATTCCAAACATTTCCCAATACCTTCAAATTAGAACTGTTAGATAACAGTACGGCACCAAGTTCGAGTCCTGACGTAGAAATCTGATGTAAATGTTCCCATAAGAAAGACAAATTGAAATGTGAAAATGAAGGCCAACCAAAAGCTATTATGCTTTACCATAACCTTGTTTTATTTTCACTGCTCTAGAGGGAATTGCTGTTGCTGAAAATCCAGATCTGAAACTGATATATATTACCCATGGGAACCAACACAGAGGTCCTAATTGCAACTTTGAAGCCACTTTGGAACTTAAACACAAACAAGGTAAGTAGCACCATTTTGTTAACCATTTGTTGCTCTGAAAATACTGCAGCTCTCAGAAGTGCACATATGTCACAGAGTACCTACGGTCATAAGCAAAATGCACAGCTGACACTGATGCAAAATACAGAAATAGCCCAGTCTGTGCCTCTCACTACCAGATCACATTTGCTGGGCAGACAGCTGAAAAAATCATCTTTGTACTTGTACACCAATTACATACTGAATACTATTAACAACTAAATTGAAAGTAAAATATAAAAAATAAAAAAAATTGACAATATTATTTCAAAATAGGATCTTCTTACAAAGTGAGCGTTTCATAAAAGCCAACCAGTACAAGACTTTTTCTCCTTCTAAGACACAGACCTACCTTGCAATGTATAAACGTGTTCTTTATGACATAAAGAACAGAGGACGGAAGGGTGCGGATGCTCTCCAGAGGCACACACTCTTGCAGAGTGCAGATGTATCTTACACAGCCAGTCAGAGTTTCCAACAGTTGCACCATAGTCTTAAAGGAAGAATAAACAACAACAATCAATGTTTTTTCTCTCCTGCAATTATTTCAAGAGCATCTTTTCTTAGCTGAATTGCACCTAGATTTTCATGCCATTCAAAGTTCATTTCTATTTGCACAAATAAGTAGTTTGTTAAAGATGAAGGAAGCTCCATAAAATAGTATCAAGCAATTCCAGTTCTCCAATACCATGTACTCTTTGAAAGTTTCATATTCCTTTTGACTACTGTTCTCAATTTACAAAAATGTTATAACTCAGAATTAAGCGAATGTATAAATAGATGCCAGATTCACTCTTTAAATATGGAGAATCCCATTCCATTTGCATTAGGAACTTAAGCAGAATTTGAGATTTATTTTTTTTTTTTAATTATGATTAACATCACATGCTAGATGTAATCAAATCATTTACATAATGATAATTGAACTTCAACTGCAAAGAAAGATCAAATTACATTTTAACCACCTGGTTAGTAGCTGGCAAAAATACTCTAAAAACATCTTAACTGTTTAGCTAAAATCAAAGAATAATGTAAACATTCCTCTGACAGCTTATTTCAGGGGACTTGCCTGTAGCAGATTCCTTACGGTGCTGCATAATTCTGTATTCTGGCTGGTTAATCCTTTGGCCTCAGTGGATAATTCATACATCAAGTTATCAAATAACTGCAGAGTCTGTCAGAACAAAACAAAACTTAAACGTTTTATTTATAAATGTGCAGATGAAAATAGTAACACTATTCTATATCTGCCTGCTTCCTTGGCATGGAGTGATGTGCTACCGAGATGATAACTCACAGGAGAAAATAACATTTTTCTAGCATTTGAATCATAAAGCATGATATACCAAGAAGCAAAAACATTCTTATGGTTTTGCCAAATTACAGACAGAAGCTATAGTAGCTGTTACTTTTTCTAAAATCTGTTAGTAAAACAAATTTCCCAACTAATTCACTTGAAATATATACCTCATTCTACCAAAGATTTTTTTATTTAGTTAAAACCACATCATTTAAACAGGATTTCTGTTTTGTTTCAGAAAAAATTGGGGGTTTTTTTTGTTAAGAATGATCATTAGCATTTTGACTACATAAAAAAATAAAGCTATGACCTACAAACAACAGTAATTTCTACTTTGGTTGAGGTCCTTGGATATTTGATGCGTGTTAGTGCTGAGACTGCAAAGGCAGTGAGGTGTTTCCAGGCCTGTGCCAGATACTACATAAACTGGTGAGGTACAGTAACCCTTGGTCAGGATATGCCTGTTATGAGCCATTTTTCTTATAATGTCCAAAATTTGCTACAGGACATAAAATAAGAGAAATGGAAATCAAGTGGCCATTTTTACTGTCTTCTTAAAAATGTACAAGCTGAGGCCTGAAACTTAAATCAGTAATTTGGCACTGCTTTACTTCAGTTAAAATGTAAGCACTGAAGAATTTTAATACAACTACGGCACAAAATTCTCCATCGCCTTATCAAAAGAGAGAACACATTAGGCTGCTATTGTCTAAAAGTTTATTTACTGTATTATTCACAAATTTCACATTTATTCAAGATATATGAGTGTCAGACTCCATGTAAGCACTGAAGAATTTTAATACAACTATGGCACAAAATTCTCCATTGCCTTATCAAAAGAGAGAACACACTAGGCCGCTATTGTCTAAAAGTTTATTCACTGTATCATTCACAAGTTTCACAACATTTATTCATGATATATGAGTGTCAGACTCTTCAGTTTATTTGTCCTGAGAGGCCACCTCATGTAAAAATTGACCTTGGTGATTTTATAAGCAGCCAAATCTTCTCAAAAATAAATAAAGAACAATTCTATTGCTGAATACAGAATGTAGAACATCATATGTTCAATCTCCACTGTAAAGAGCGGTAACAATCACATAAACAATGCCACACAAAATTGCTGAAACTTCTTTTAAAAGGTTAAACTTTAATTTCATCTTAAATACGAAATTTTTTATATCCAAAACAATAATTATATTGTGTCATCTCAAGAAAAAGTAACCGCCTTCTGAGCAGGTTTTAGCAATGGACTGACTGAAAATTCCACTTTTAATTGAAGCTGTCATACCTTAGGTAATACTTTTGAGAAAAACATTTGTTCCAAATCTGCGAGGCTGATATGGGGCAAAAACATTTCAGTCAGGATCCTCAAAACACCTGCAAAGCAAAACATTACAAAAAATGTGTGATTATCAGAAATATGTAGCAACCTACCAGATGAAACAAAGAACTGCCTCAAGCAGAAACAGATCAGGTGTTTGATTTTGAGAAAGGCAACATAACATTTGCACATATGCATTACGTGACAAATCAAGCAACAGTTAAGGGCTCCAACATGCATAAACCCATCATTGATAGCATCACACTTGACTACATTTAGTTGAAGACTGAGCAAAATTGTTTGCCCGTGGAATTTTTCCATATTCCAAACTGAAAATAGTTGCATATTTAACACGCTGCTTGGCACTGATACACAATTTAATAGGGAACATAAGGAATGCACTTAAACAGTTACATATCAGCCTCATTTTTTTATCACTATCAGGTGTTACCAGAGTTTGGCCACCTGTAACACAACAGCCAAAAAGACAATAAAATACAAGATAAAAAGCACCATTCTTTCAAGAATCTAATAATCAGAAGCAGTGGGAAGGAAAAAGCAGCTTTACATGCATAGCTTCTTTATGGGCTTTTATAAAGCTTACTCAACATGCAATTTGTGTGATATGTGAGGTCCAGAAGGATTGCTGAAGACCATGAAAAGTCACTTAGGCTATAACTAGTGATTTAAGTAGCCTAGAATTTATAAAGCAATTGCAATGCAACGATCTGTAGGAAGAGGAGGCACTTCCCACCTGGATGCAGTCCTGAGTAACATGCTCTAGCTCTAGGCAATCCTGCTTCAGCAGGGGAGTTGGACTAGATGATCTCTATGGTCCCTTCCAACTCTAAAAATTCAGTGAAATTCTTGGTCTCTACTTACGAATATGCTCAGTCCAGTCTTCAGACTCTTGGTACAGAGAGTAAAAAAGTTAAAGAAACTCAAACTCTTTTCTGCCATAAAAAAGGTTGTCCTTAAAGCACCTGCAGAAGTCACCGGGGCTTCTCTCACACTGCCCTGCAGACGCTTCATCCATCGTGTTACATTGGCGGGGATGCTCCATAACCGAAGTGGGCAGATACAAAGAAATACCTGTGAGGGTGCTGACAGTGTATTGGGAGATTAAGTCTTGGGGACTCTTTTTTTTTGGTTGGGGTGTGGGGTGTTTTGTTTTTTTTTTGGCGGGGGG
>NW_015090852.1:3375124-3375568 GCF_001431845.1 Calidris pugnax | reverse complement strand
GTATTGGGAGGTTAAGGCTTTGGGACTCTTTTTTTTTGGTTGGGGTGTGTTTTTTTTTTTTTTTTTGGGGGGGGGGGAGCGGTATCTACAGCGCTAAACGAACCACACGCTATTTTCCACCGTGAATCTTTTATTTCAGCGAAGGGCTACAGCCATTTCTAGCGAGAGAGCTTTCCTGTCCCGCCTAACACAAGCCACATCGCTTTGCCTCCCACAGCTTTATTCCCCCTGCGATGCTGAGGGACGAACCCCCCCGCCATTTCAGGGGGTGGCTCCTCACACCACAGCCGCCGCCACCCCCCCACCTCCAACAAGCCGAACCGAAGGATATCAGGAGCCGGGGTAGGACGGCGGGCAACTCCCGGCGGCAGAGCTCCCAGTCCCAACCTCCCAGCTCCTGCAGGAGCAGCTCGGGATCCGTTTGGGACATGGCGCCGCCTCACC
>NW_015090852.1:3318787-3375026 GCF_001431845.1 Calidris pugnax | reverse complement strand
CCGCCCCGAGCGCGCATGCGCAGTCGATAGGCGGAAGAAGCCGCCGCTCCACGTGGGAGAAGCGATCGCCTCCGGTAACCGGGGGGGTGTGTGTGTTGGTACGGACACAACGGGAAGGGGAAAGGTGAGGATTGTGTTTTAAACCGGGAGCGGATCTCCTTACGCTGCCCGCACGCTCCGGAGAGGGGGAGAGGAGGGAGCAGGGAAGGGGAGCTGGGCCTCACCGGCCTCCGCCCGCGTTGTTTGAAACGATTAAGGCTGAAAAGCGGCGTTTTAGCGTAATGAGCATCTGCCTTAATTACCATTAATTAGATTAGGTGAGAGGTGTGGTGACTCGTAACAGCTTTTAGAAATCTACAATGTTTGTAAAATTTACTTTTCAAATGAAAATCGCGGCGCTGCCGGACGGTTTGGCTGTTTGTGTTAATATTTGGCAGTTTAATTAGATGCATAAAACTATTCACTTTCTTTCCAGAATTAACTCACTTGACTCATTGGCAAGACAACTCATCTTCTACCTGCAAAGTGCTCCTCCCCATAGCCATCACTACAAAAAAAAAAAACCACAGATAGGAAAAAAAAATAGCCTTTGCATCAGTATTGCTCTTAAAGGAGCATTTCTGGATGTAATTTCACTGAATTTCACTGAATTTTAGAGTTGGAAGGGACCATAGAGATCATCTAGTCCAACTCCATAAAGCTTTTTTTTTTTTTTTTTTTTTTGAAAAAAAAATAAATCTTTGCATCAGTATTGCTCTTAAAGGAGCATTTCTGGATGTAATTTCACTGAATTTCAGAGTTGGAAGGGACCATAGAGGTCATCTAGTCCAACTCCATCATCTAGTCCAACTCCATAAATTAAGCTTTTTTTTTTTAACTGTTACTCCTGAAAATGGCCTTTCGATTTAATTTTTTTATCGATGAAAATGAGAACAATGAAGCAGACGCTCGTGATGGGATGGACTTAGAGCTGCGCGCCCCAAAACGCACGCAGGAATGTGTGGAAAAGAGCAAGGAAACGTCCAGTCCCATAGTGGGCTCCAGCCCCGGGCTGGGCACCGATAAGCACGAAGCTGAGACGTACTGTTTGCCCTGTGTGGTTTTGTCCCTGCCTGCATAAGTGTGTGCACACAGGCAAACACATATTTTTAGGTTTGTGATAGGAAATGCCAGAGTAACCCGATAGGTGTTTTCTGTGGTCTCAGACTAAAAAGCATGTTATAATGGCATTTTTCAACACATCTAATGAAAGGTCTGTTTGCATTTCAAGTGCATATTCATCCCGGTTGGCTGTGTCCAGTATGAATCTATTTGACCATCTCAACGAATAGTGCTTTTGCACAAAGAGCGCGGTGTCTCTCTTATCTAACTGAACTTATGTGGCCTGTACATGAAAAGCTCGAGGATCGAGTGGCTTTTTTTTTTTTTTTTTTTTTTTTTGAAAAAAAAATAAATCTTTGCATCAGTATTGCTCTTAAAGGAGCATTTCTGGATGTAATTTCACTGAATTTCAGAGTTGGAAGGGACCATAGAGGTCATCTAGTCCAACTCCATCATCTAGTCCAACTCCATAAATTAAGCTTTTTTTTTTTAACTGTTACTCCTGAAAATGGCCTTTCGATTTAATTTTTTTATCGATGAAAATGAGAACAACGAAGCAGACGCTCGTGATGGGATGGACTTAGAGCTGCGCGCCCCAAAACGCACGCAGGAATGTGTGGAAAAGAGCAAGGAAACGTCCAGTCCCATAGTGGGCTCCAGCCCCGGGCTGGGCACCGATAAGCACGAAGCTGAGACGCCATCTGAGAAAAAGTTCTGCTTCAAAGCTGCCAAGGAACACGCTGTTCCTGAAGATCTCGACAAAGTATTGGAAAATAAAGTCATGGAAAGAAGGTGGGACCTGTATTACGTAAACGTGTCTGCAGTGGAAATGTCACGTTTGGATGACGCCGACGGGGAAGGCATCGTGTCTAAAAGCGTTTCTTCTCACTCCGATCTCATCCCAGGGGTCTACGAGGGAGGACTGAAAATCTGGGAATGCACCTTTGATCTCATAGACTACTTTTCCGAGGCCGAAATACAGTTTACCGACAAGACCGTACTGGATCTTGGCTGCGGGGCCGGACTGCTGGGAATAGTTGCGTTGAAGGGAAAAGCTGGAAAAGTCCATTTTCAGGACTACAACAGCACAGTGATCGATGAAATAACCTTGCCGAACGCGGTGGCTAACTGCATAGGTGACCGCAGTCGGACAGGCAGCGGAGGTGGTGGAAAAACTCAGGAACCTCCTTCGAAGAGGCCCAAGAAAGCAGAGTGCTCGCCCGATGCGCTCACCAAATGCAGATTTTTTTCTGGAGAATGGTCTGAAGTCAGCCGGCTCCTGTCCAGCAGCAACAAACCCTTCTCCAAGTACGACATCATTCTCACCTCCGAGACCATCTATAACCCTGACTACTACGCTGCTTTGCACAACACCCTGGCTCAGCTCCTGGATAAAAGCGGCCGGGTGTATTTGGCAAGCAAAGCACATTATTTTGGGGTCGGGGGTGGCATCTACCTCTTTGAGAAATTCGTTGAAGAGAGAAACGTCTTTAGGACCAGCATAGTTAAAATAATCGATAAAGGACTGCAGCGATGTATTATGGAAATGGCCTTTAAAGATTCCAGTTAAAATTCAACCACCGGTCCTTCAAAAGTATCTTAAAGATGAAATGTTTTAATCCTCGTATCTCTTTGCTTTTCCCTCTGTTGCATTATTCTGCTCTGACAAATTAAGGATGCTGATAAGGGAACTGTTTGACAAAATTTTAATGTCTGACTAGCAGCGAAGGACTTTTCTGATTTTGCACAGAAAAGCAGAGTTTTGCTTAAGCCAGCATCTGTTTAAACCAATTAATTGTCATTTATACATATTTAAAAATGAAGCAAGTCGCTTTCCCCAGTCCTCACAGCATCAAAGCTCTACGTCACAGGAGCAGCTCCTGAGCACAACCTGAACTAAGATCATACCATCCTCATACAGCCCAGGAAGCTGTTTCTTCCCCAGGGTCAGGCTCCCAGCTCACACAGGGTTCAAAAACAGGTTTCAGGCTCCACAGCCTGTCTGGGTGCTCTGCCGCCAGAGGGGGCTGCCACTGTATTTATTATTCTGTTCCATCCTGCTAGCAATCCCCCAGATCTCTGTAAGGTAACCCTGACTTTTAATCAAGCCTCTGAAAACGTACCAGGGACTCCTTACTACTGCACCCTGTGAATTTTCACCTACAGATTTTGACATACCACTCTTAAGAAAACTTCAGCAAGTAGCTGGAAAAAGCCGTGCTGTTTTTAGAAGTAATAAACCTCATTTCTGTTTTAGAAGCCGAGTTGAAATAAGGTTCTACACAAGGATTTCTTAAAAACAACTGAGAACAACCGACCAATAAACCTACAAACGCAATGAAGGAAACCAGAGAATGACAGAAATGAGCTTTAGGTGACAAGTGGGAAAGGAGATAAACTGCACTATTATAGCAGGTTACTAACTAGGGTGCTGTACTGGTTTGGGGGCTTTTTTTAAAGATTTTTCCAGAAATTAGACTGCTCATACACTATGACCATATTCAAAACTTGCTTGGAGTACTACTGAACACTCACACCTCTCATCTTTTCAGCAGTTTGGCAGGGCGGCAAGTGTTCAGAAAAGCCTGTGCACAAGTCACTCCCGTGCCCTAGGCTAAAGAAATTACCTTACCAAAAAAATGCAGGCAGACCCAAAAAACTACAACACCTGGTCCTGAGTGCTTGGTTTCACCAGCAATTCACACACACACACACACAATACCAAAAAAATGCAGGCAGACCCAAAAAACGACAACACCTGGTCCTGAGTGCTTGGTATCACCAGCAATTCACAGACACACACACACAAATCCATTGCGCTTTTTGCCTTAACTAAAACTAGACAAAAAAAGCTATTACACAACTTGACCAGGTATATCGAAGCTACTGCTTAGCCTTATGCAGTGCTTTATTGGATGCCCTTGCAGAAATACAAACCTAAAGACAGTCGACCACTTCAGCAAACTAGATACAAGTACACTCAATGTAGGGGAGAAAGGACAATAGTCTGAGGAGATGGAAAGGAACTTATTACAGCAGTGACCTAAATCGCTTTAATTATTGCATAAAGTTCCCGTCACTGAAGGCTTTGAAAGCCTACTGCAAGATTCCTGTTTGACCATGTGCTGTTATGATAGAGTCGTAGAGGATTTCCTGCACTTTACAGAAGAGTCTTAACAACTACTGTGTTTCAAAAACAATTTTAAGTAGACTATTTTAAAGAGATGCTTCGGAAACTACTGAAGTTGCTCTTTTATAGGAGGGGGGGAAAAAAGCAGTCCGTGGCTGTGATTGTGCTTTGGAATTTTTGTGCGTCATCTCCAAGACTTACTGATGATAGACAACTGCTGACTACAGAGTGAGGAACAAAAGGAAGCTTCAGCTTTGGCAGATCAATAAAGTACTCTTAACAGTTCTTTTTTTTTGCCAAAACTGGGAAGCTAGAAACAAAGTGATTACCACTTGCCATTTTTCAAACCGCAGTCCCAAGACAAATTGTGGCTCGTGCATAGTGACTGAATGGATTGTTCTACACCTGCTACACGTCTTCTGCTGTTTCAGAGTGGTACCTGAAGTAATAAAGAAGTGGTGACCACTGTGACAATGAATATGGTTAAGAACCATAAGGATCTCATGTATTTTTTGATTAATAAAGGCAGCACTTCCAATCTCCTACCATAATGCTTCCTCTTGAAAATACTTCCTGATCAAACTCACTGTCTTGGGTTTAATATTACTCCTTTGTTCAGCATCCTCAGTTTATTCTTAGATTGCTCAAACGTAACTCTGTTTTTGTGCAAATACAGAACTAGATTTTTTAGGACTTTCAAGTGAAGACTGCTAAAGCAACACTCTCAGTGATTACAAACCTGCAAAACAGGAAAACCCACACAGTATAATTAAGTTCCCATTTCAGAATTACAGATGTGAATTAATACAGGACGTTTTTCCTCGGGTGAAATCAGCAAAATTAGATTTGGGATGTCCACAATTCCAGATGAGTTCTGTTCTAAAAAGTCAGCAGATACATGCTGAAAAGCAGCAGAACTCGACACTTAGTTTTGTAGGCTGGTGATTCTGTTGGTGTTTCAACATCAAATACTGGTTTCCCTAATTTACATAAAGGCTTTCTCTACCTGCCAAATCACCACCACCCTAGTGACCAGCTTCCTGGTTTTCTTCTTGATCTGGACTAAAAGTCATTTAACTTGTAATTAGCATTTCCCAAAATGACATTGCATTGGAAAAGTAACAGAATTGAGAGGTCCTCAAAGTACTTTTTTTTTTTTTTGATGACACAATAAGCCCTTACATTGGGTCCAATTTCTTGTATGAAGAAACGAAGGTAAAAATCAGCTGGTAACTCAATTTATTAGCTCATTCCAAATCATCACCCCTTTTCTCCCCCCACCCTATCCCCTCACCTTTTGAAAGTCATCACAATTAGAAATCCAGTCTAAATGATGTCTTTCCCATAAGTATTGTGGAGAGAAACATTAACATCAGTTATAAAACATCTCCGGAAACTAAATTAAAAAGCTTGTTTGTTTTAAGAGGCGATATCCTTAACTGATGACTTCCCTTTGAAAACTATTTGCTAGTTTTGGGAAATGAGGCTATTAAAAAAAAATCAGTTTGTATACTGGCAAGAATTAAATGGCATCCGTTACAGTTACTTTACTAAAGCTTAGGGGAAAAAAAAGAACCCACGGGGAAATTGAAGTGGGAAGTGCCTAATTTACAAATTATTGACTTGTATGCTATTCTTAGTTACTAGGTACACAGGCATTTAATTATGTTCTGGAATCAAAAAATCTTGTTAAGAAAAATAATGGCTTTTGCAGAGGTGCAACCAGGTGACCGTAGCAGCACAAAGAGCACATGCAAAAGCTCACAAAGGTACTGGGGGGGGAAAAGTCCAGGCTGCATGTAGGAGGAAGCAGGTGCCAACCAAGAGACCTACAGCACCAGGTTCAAGAGATCCTACTCCCAGGAGATTATTGGGATGGAGATACCTGGAACTCTTCTAATGAGGAATGGACTGGAAGGTCCGAGGAAGAGAAGAGGAAATTCTGCTCTGTCCAACCAATCAAAACAAAGATATATAAAGGTGACATAAGATGGATAATTAGTGTAATAAGGCAGTACAGCAGGATTTTTCTTTTTTTTTGTGATAGAAACTGGACAAAAGACTCTCAAATTTCATAGCTTGTACTTTAAGAGTCACATGCACATTGAAGAGAAAAAGCCCCTCTGTACCACCAGCTACTGGTAGATAAGTGCAGTAGGAACCACAGCAAAGGGAAGAACCAGGATTTATATACAAATACCTCAAGTATAACAGCAAGTTAACAATGTAAGCATAAGAACAAAAGGTACTTCCTTGAAATTCACAACAACATTCAAGAGAAGACTGGCAGGAAAGAAAAAAGTGAGAACTGTAGCAACTAACTTCACAACAAATGAAGGGCAACATCCTGCCACAACAGGAGGAAGCAGGTGCTGTAAGTTAATTCCCTAGGTGTACTGGGAAGAAAGTTACAAGATAGTTATTGCTATAAAAAAAATTTGGAAAAGCATCATTATACTCATGGGGAGTAAAAGTAGTACAGGAGAATCAGAATTAAACAAGTATTGTCAGAATTTGACATTGTCATCAGTCTGCTATAGGGAAGGATCTTACAAGAACACAAAAGATCTTGATCATTACTTGTGTGGCACACAAATACTGAATTTTCAGAACCACTGAGTAAATCAAAGACTTAGAACACTAGTTTGGTTTTGGTTTTTTTCATGACTCCAGGTGGCAAGAGCCATTTTAGAACAAAAGCCCTACTAGCCATTTAAAAATGCTTAACACATTCAAGACCCAACCTTCACTGCTCATTCAGTTAAAGCAAGCAGATTTAAAGTAACCATCACTTCCTATAAAAAATTCAATTAACTTAATAGAACTTTGTTCTTGTCCCCATTAGAAACCTAGAATGTTTACTCACAGTATTACTACAGGAGTAGCTACACTTCACCACAGAGCAACACCAGAAACAGATTACAGAATGTTTCCTAAATTCAGTATTACCACTTATTGAGTCTTTCATAAAGAAACTGAACTTACATAGAATTGTAACATGTGGCAAGATGCTCTAGTTTCCATACCCTTGGAAGGTACTTCTATTCCCACAAAGCGCAATGTGAAACTATGATCTTCACCTACTAAAAATTCACCACAACTAAACTGGGTCTACTCTTCTCACCCAACACATACACAGAACAGTCAAAATTTACCTGGGCAACTACCAACCAACAGTGCTTATTAGACACATACAGAAAGTAAGTCCACAGAACATTAAGTTATTGTCAGTGCAAATTAGGCAGTTATGATTTGATACTTCTAGTAGCTCACATACAAATCTAGGTTCTAAGGAGTTACTCTTGCAGTATCAGGTTTTATTCCTCTATTGCCCTCTCCAATTTCTCCCACCTGATTTGTAGAAAATAAATGAGAAAGTCAAGCAATCCCAAGTAACAGAGGATGCACTTTTCACATCATGGTTTCTCCATCAGACAGCTTGTTTTTAAAATGTTCCCAATTGCTACCATATTTATTGAATGTTCTTTTAAATCACAGAGATTGCATTGACCCACTTGAATGTAGGAGCATAAATACAACTGATTTGACTCAGCTGAAGGAAAAGGGAATTAAAAGCCACACATGTGAACATTTGAGTACTATTGGAGCCACTAAAGAAATCAGTCTTAATTTTTTATTTATTTGGAATCTTGTTTGGCAGCTGAATTAATAGCAGCTGAATTAATACAGGTGTCAAGTCTCATCTAAAAATGCAGTTATGATGGGCACAAGCCTTTAGAATAAGCATTACACACTGTCTTCCCATCCCATATAAAACCTAAAGAGTTTTGGTTTTGTTTTTTTTCATGACTCCAGGTGGCAAGAGCCATTTTAGAACAAAAGCCTTACTGGCCATTTAAAAATGCTTAACACATTCAAGACCCAACCTTGACTGCTCATTCAGTTAAAGCAAGCAGATTTAAAGTAACCACCACTTCCTATAAAAAATTCAATTAACTTAATAGAACTTTGTTCTTGTCCCCATTAGAAACCCAGAATGTTTACTCACAGTATTACTACAGGAGTAGCTACACTTCACCACAGAGCAACACCAGAAACAGATTACAGAATGTTTCCTAAATTCAGTATTACCACTTATTGAGTCTTTCATAAAGAAACTGAACTTACATAGAATTGTAACATGTGGCAAGATGCTCTAGTTTCCATACCTTTGGAAGGTACTTCTATTCCCACAAATGCAATATGAAACTATGATCTTTACCTACTAAAAATTCACCACAGATAAACTGTGTTTACTCTTTTCACCCAACACATACACACAACAGTCAAAATTTACCTGGGCAACTATCAACTAATGTTTTTATTGGCAATTAAGATCATGCAATAGCTGGACTAAGACCCCATGGCTACAAATGGGCTATTCCTGCTCTAGCAGTAAGACTAACAGATTCTGAGTCAAGAGATGCCAACATCCAATTTTAGTCTTGATTATAACTTAACACTAATATTATTCAGCATTAACTTATAATCAAGATATTACTCACATTGTTAACTATTATTTTTGCTTTGGTCTCCCTTCCCTTAAAAACAGTGTTTTTCTAATCTATCTCACAAGTGAGCCAAGGCCAGTTTTCTGGTTAATGTTTACACTGTGATTCAAACTGCTGAAGGCCACCATACTACAAAACAAAAATCCCAAAACGCGAGAGAGAAAGGAATTTGAAGGAATACATGAGATGCACTTACTGTAGAGAGCCCAAATACCCTAATCTTCTTGTCTTTGCTATTATGATCAATTTTCCCTCCTCCAAGGCACTTGCACTCATATCCCAGCTTTTCCATCTCAGGATTTACTTTTTCAAATATGTGATCTGCACAAGAAGAATGGTTAGAGCCATTAGAGTATGCACAAGACATCAAATGCTCTTGAACTCTTTTTTTTTTGGGCTATTTCCCACTCACTTTCCTCCGGTTCCCTTCTTTCACCTGCATGAGAGGGGGGTTTCTTTTGACAGACATAGGAAAGCTGTAATTAAGGTTCTCTATTTCAGTTTGTTTTGGTTTATTTTTACTTAGTTATCACATCTCATTCTCCTAAAAGAGGCTTATCGAGTTTGGAAATGACATCTGACAGAGATACTGACCCACTTTTCATGGTCACACAAGGCACCTAGAGAGGGGTAAGAAGGGGCTCCTGAGCTATGCCCGCTGACACCAGCCACCAGGCCTCCCCCCGCCTCAGCTTTGCTTGGAAATCGGCGGGCTTGGACATCGTCCCGCACCTGAGGGCCTCTGCCAGGGGGAGGCCCCGCTATAGGTCCCCCGCCTCCCCCCCCAACCCCGCGGCCTGTCACCCACTGTGGAACTCGGCCGCCTTGGTGCCGCGGACGATGTCCCGCTGCTCCTCGCCACCCGGGCGCTGCAGGCGCACCAGGATGTACTTGAACGTGCCCTCGGGGTCGATCTCCACATCCCGCACCGCCGCCATGGCGGCGCCGCCGGCCTCTGAGGTGACCGCGTCGCGCGCAGGCGGAGCCCAGCGGCGGCGACGGGCGGGAAGGCGCCGCGCGCGCCCGAAGGCGGGGCAACCACCGTCGCCGTTACTCGTGAGGAGAGCGGGCGGGCAGCTCGGGCCGGCTTCTCCTCACCGGCTGTGAGGGGACGGTAGGGCGATGGTGTGGGTGACTCCTGCAGGTTGCCCGTCTATGCCTTCGGCATGTCCGTGCCCCCCTTCCCGGGCCGCCTCTCCCCCGGCTGGCGGAGCTGGGGCCGTGCGGCAGGCACCCGCCGTCACCGGTCTGTGGCAGCGCAAGGCCTTTATACTGTGTGTGGGTGGAGGTCGTGGAGAAGCAGGTAGCTTGGTGCCCCAGCATTCTATAGGTTATATTTTACAGTTACTAAATAAGAAATACAAAAATTTACCTCCTGTTTGCCTTACTTTATGGGTTCCACTTGATGAGCAAGGCAGGCTCCACACAGGTTCATCCTGAAGTCAGAGATGCCTTGAATGAATGAGAAACACCAATTTACTGATGATTGAATCTATGATACTGGAGGAAAAGAGAGTTGTTTCCTTACAGTGTTGAGGTAAGAGCAAAGACATACTCTAAAAAGAGGTAACGTTCACAGTTTTAAAGATCTGAAGGTTTTAAAAAAGTTACATAATATTTCCACAAAAAAAATTTCAACATAGCCGCATCCTTAAATGCTGTATTGTAGGCTACTTTCAACTGACCCATTAATGCATCCAAATTGTAAAACATTCTTGGCATAAATTTCTCCAACTCTAATATAAAAGCAATGCCTGAGCACAAACATTATGCTGTATAATATGTAATATATGGAAAACATCAGTAAAACAGAAGAGTACATTATCTAAATACAGTACAGATGGTTAACATGATATATGTAATTTGTTAGAATTTATTTTGGGAATTATTACTTCATAATTAAAGCTGTTTACTAAACTACTTTGTTAGCTATTCTACATCTTAATAAAAATTTCTAATATTTTGTTATTTTAGATAGATACTATTGCTAGTTACTTTTTTGAGTACAGAGCAATACCATCATTCTGAAGAAAATAACCAGAGCCCTAGTAACACAAGCCAGATCCTTCTTACCAGTATTTTAGGAGCTGAAGACGTGAGAAAGGCTTTAAGTAGAAACCAAGCCTACCATCTCAGGTGTTCTGGATTTGCCAAGGCAGGCAGGGAAAGTGATAAAAGCTGAGGTGGTTGATCAGTTTAGTTCAGTAGTAAAGGCCTGTAGGATTGTTTGTAGTGTTAGTTCTTTAAGTTTCCTTCTAGTAGTCTAGAAAAATTTATTTTTATTTTGATAGCTTATGTCTATGCAGCTTATTCTTTGATAATTTTGTTTGTTAATTTATGCTCTGTTGCTCTTATTTATCTTTTCTTGAAGCTTTGCTATTAAGAAGCTTATACAGAGTTTGTTTGTTTGAATGAACTTTGCCTTGTTATTTTTTACTGGAATAGGGTACTTGATTCCCTTGAGCATAGAAGACTGTTGCGTGCCCACGCTTATAGAAAGCTTTATTGCCCTATTTTAGTTATGATGGCACGGAAGGAACTTCCAACAAACAATAGTAGTACTGATGAGCAAGAGCAAGGATGGCAAAGGAAATACTTATGGCATACCTCAGATAGGAGTTAAACTTTAAAGGAATTTGTCTTCCACAACAAGAGCAGCATCTGGATTTGACCTAACATGAGTTTGAGTAAGTTTGTAACTTAGTAATAGGCAAAGCAGAACTTACCCAGTTCTCTTTAATGCCTTTGTCTTCCCAAGCACCCACCTTATCCAAAAGTAGTTTCCTATGCCATGTTGGGGTATATTGGTGCTTTGTGTTGGCGTCTAGGCTGATGACAGAAATCCCCTGTTGTTGGCAGTAATTGTTAGCGTGTCACTTTGTGAGCCTCAGGAGTCTGAAGAGGATGGCATAGGGCAACAGGGTCTCAAAACAGAGATAAATTGCATAGAGGGACTTTCCTTTTGTAATGGGATTACTCATATCTAACTGTGGCAGTGAGTTTGGCACTATTTTTTGAAAAAATAGGGGTTTTTTAAAAATTTATTTGGCTGAGGGACATCTTGTCTCTTCACAGAGCTGTCCTAAAAAACATTGTTCTGAGGAAAAGTACTGTAAATATCTCAACTTAGGTAACCGTAAACCAATGTGATGATAATTAAGACAGGATAGTGGGTATTTTTCTTGAGTAGTTGTAGCCAGACCGTAAGGATTAGTGTTGCCAGCATCCTCTTCTATTGTTCATAATGGGGGTTGTTTTTTGTTATGGTTTGCAGGCTTGGGACTGGACCCAAATGACACTGTTGTTGTTTATGCTTTTCCTATCATCAGATTGTTTTAATCCATATGCCCTTGTAAAATTCACCAATCCTTACGTTAGGTTGGGTTGTGCCAATATTGCAGTGTATGTTGCAGTGGATTAAATTGTTGGTGTAACAGAATGTGGTGTTAGCGGTTGTTAGGCTGAAGCTGGGGTACCTCAACCAAGTTACTGGTGGAGCTAGTGTATCTGAACTTGATTAAATTTCTCCATATATTCCAGCAATTGGAAAGATTAAAAAGAAGCAACAAAAACTGTGGTTCAGGTAACATGGTGTGATAGCTGGGTGTAATTAGCGCAGATACCCCAGTTCATTTTCATAGAGATATGAGATGCCTTGTTACCTGTAATACTTTTACCTTCTGAAAATACTTTCTGAGTGTCTTGAGAGGGATAAAGCAGATAATAGCCTTGTGTCCTCTATTGCATCCCTTATGAAAGGGTCTTGTGACTATGCTTTTTCTGTTTAATAATTCTTGAAAGTGTTAATGGATGTCAACTCAATTTGAGCTCATGATAGAGTTACAGTGTTACTATATTCCTACAGGTTCTATGAAAATAGGTGGAGAACAGAGACACTGTGTGTTTTAGGTGAGGGAATGGGTTCCTGTGTATGGAGTGAAATATTTGGGTGATGGAAACTGCTGATAGAGGATAAATACATTCTTTTTGTCACGCTTCATTGCATTTCTACTGGGCTTTGTGGTGGCGGGTTCTGAGTGTCTTGAGAGGGATAAAGCAGATAATAGCCTTGTGTCCTCTATTGCATCCCTTATGAAAGGGTCTTGTGACTATGCTTTTTCTGTTTAATAATTCTTGAAAGTGTTAATGGATGTCAACTCAATTTGAGCTCATGATAGAGTTACAGTGTTACTATATTCCTACAGGTTCTATGAAAATAGGTGGAGAACAGAGACACTGTGTGTTTTAGGTGAGGGAATGGGTTCCTGTGTATGGAGTGAAATATTTGGGTGATGGAAACTGCTGATAGAGGATAAATACATTCTTTTTGTCACGCTTCATTGCATTTCTACTGGGCTTTGTGGTGGCGGGAAGGCTGTGATATTTGTGTCTTGCTATAGCAAATTTCTAGAAATATTTTTCCTCTTTATTATGTGTCCCCACCTCCCAAGAAAAATTGTTGTGTTCAGAATTCCTTTCCCAGAATTCATGGTTTTTTGGCTACTGAGGTGGACAAATGGTCTTCAAGTAATCTTGGAGCAGGTTTCTACTTGAATGCAGTGTTCTTAAAAAAGTAGCTCTGGAATGTTTACTAGACATAAGCAGTAGCTTGACATATCAAAATACAGCTACTTTACCTTAAGTCTTTTTATCCTCTAGCCTTATTCCACTCGCTAGCTCAAACTACTATTCAAATCAGCGTTTTCTTCTGTGCCTTTAAGTACATGGATAGTAGCATGAGTATGTTTTTCAACAATCTGGTTATGTGTCAGTATCAAACCTAACAGTGGAAGAATGTGCTAAAGGCATGCTAAAAAAAAAAAGAAAAATATTCAAATGGGTAGCTTAAATGTGTTAAGAGCAAAGCACAGGTGGTTAATATAAATGCAGCTGCATTTTATTTCTATTTATTAGCAGTCCAGCTAGAGCACTGTAGAATACCTGCAATAAAACAGATAAAATACTGTTGTTAGATCAAGTGGTTGGTCCCTAGGAATGCCTGAGGCATAGGTGCTAGCAGGTGGTGTGTCTAATTAAGGATTTTCAGAGCAGTTCTGCCCAGTTATCCATTTCTTATGTTTGACCTCTTTCCTTTCTCTTCTTGCTGTGAATATACCTGAGGCTACTGTAGGACTTGCATCTGCTAATTAGATTCCTAAAATCTTTGCCATAAAAGCAGAAAGGTTGAGTGTCTTACTAGCCTTCCCTTTAAGTATCATTGAAAAAGCTGTGCATGTACAAAGTAGGGAAAATTACTGGAGTTTCTCAAGATGTAATTGGACGGGATGCTAGATCATACCATCTAGCTTCCCTTTTCCATGAAAGGTTGGACCAGTCATCTTTTGAGATCCTTTCAATGTGGGCTATTCTATGAAATTCAAGTGCTAAGATTACTGAAAAAGCAGTGAAAAACAGGTTTATGGTATTGTGGGGTTTTTTTAACTTTAGGTGTGTGAGCTTATGAATGTGTAAATGGACTTCCCACTTAAATGTTTTCGTGCATGCAAAGATTAGATCTTCACAGAAACACGGGGTTCAGATCTGACTGGCTTATGCCAAAACCCAGGATCAGTTTACTGTGCGGGTCTCAAACCTGCTATTTTTATCTTGCTTTCAGTGCCTGGACTATATACTAGTTACCTTGCATGACAACTTAAAAGGGAGAAACTGGATTGCTGTTGAAGATCAAATATAACATTTCATTTGAGAACAGGCAAAAACGCTGTGAGCCAGGAGTATCTTAATGTCAAAACATCCTCATATTTATTTTCTATTTAGTTGCATGACAAGTTAAAAGGGAGAAACTGGATTGCTGTTGAAGATCAAATATAACATTTCATTTGAGAACAGGCAAAAACACTGTGAGCCAGGAGTATCTTAATGTCAAAACACCCTCATATTAATTTTCCTATTTACTCTCTGAACAACAAGTGACTAGAAAAGGAATTAGTGTTATGCAAATATGTTAAATATACATTATGCTGCAGTGAAGCTCGCCATGAGATTCTCTCAAGCCATTATGCCTATCCAGGTTACCAGAGTCAGGAAAAGGGAAACAATCAGTTTGAACTCCAGCTTTATAAATTTTTCCTTTTATTGAGCTCTTTTGACAGGAGGGCACAAGGTATAAGGATATGTTTGGCCCATTGTTGTATTACAGGAAAATATTAAGACAAGAATTTTGAAGTAGGTGATTTCCATTGCATGCAACTCTCACACAAGAGAGAAAATAAAATGAGGGGTAACTTCCAGCTGTATTTGCAGGTTTTTTTTATCCCGGAGTGAGAGTACGCCCTTGAGTTGAACAGAAGAATGCCTAAAACACTGATGGAAATGAAATGCACTGTTGTAAATTGTAACTATTGTGGACATCAAAGATCATAGGTCTGCTCTGCTGGTTGGCCGGCTCATTTTAATAGGCTTTCAATGAAGATTTTTCTTCAACAACTGTTGATTAGCAGCTTCTTAGATTAGCAATGAACACAGAACAAATGCAGGATAACAACATTATCTGTCTTGGTGTTTACATCTTTTGGATCTGTGTATGTATAGGCAGTTCAGAAGCCAGAGGCTCGGTTTGTGCACTGAAGGTTAAGAATTCAAGCCATCTTTCAGCATGCAGGAGACTAAATGACCTCTACAGGGTCCTTTATACCCTGCTTTCATCAATAATGCTCTCATATGGTAGCTTTCAGAAATTGAACAAGATCTGCATGAAAACCAAGCTTTTTGTTCTGCTACTCATAGATGACTGTTCTATAAACTCATTGCTCTGCTGGCTAGAACTCCCTCCTAATTTCCAATCTATGTTTATTCACAGATGGTTTGTATCCATTTGGATTTTTGTACCAACTTTATCCCTTTATATACAGAAGACTTCTGATCACCTTTACTTTCCTGATACTTACAAAAGAGCCCATCGTATCCTTTATGAGCCTTCCTAGCTACTTCCTCTTCTCCAGGCTTAAACACAAATTTCTAATAGGCACCTGGGAAGGTATTTCTTTAGAGAGGATTTCATGTAACATTTCTTCTGTTTGGACAGCCTAGAGTTTCCTACTGGGAAGATTCATCCTCCTAGCTCTCCTTCTTAATGGCCATAAATATCCCCTGCCTGTCACAGGATTGCTAGTCTAACCCACTTTGAAATACTGAATTCATACTTTGCACTGTAGAATCCCCTTGGCCAGTGAAACCAGTCTGCTGGGTTTGTTTTTCAGGGCTCTGCTGTCCTTCGCTCGTCCTTCCCTGCCCTTAGCATCCTGCTTTACAGCAGATGTTGAGGGCATGACAAAAGCATCGAGTGCCAGTGATGATTCCAGAGTCCCAGCTGTTACTTTGTAGTCTGTAGAGATGAACAGTGTGAATGAGTTGTTTAATTGATCAGAGTTAATTTCTGTGGGATCTATGACATCTTGACTGTACGGGTCTTTCAGCTGCAGCTGCTTTTCTTCAAGGTGCATTTGCATTCATGGAGCAGAGATATGAGGAAACTGTATGTGCCTCCTTAGTCACAGTGTTGGGAGTGGAGTTCCCTAGGTGAAAATCAGAATGAAGAAGAAAAGATGGATGGGGAAAGTAATTATATGAAGTCTTACTTGCAGAATTCTGGATATAGATCGAAGGAAAAAAAGTAGATTATTTCTTGTAGTGATCTACTAATATTCGTGTCTCTGGAATGGTTTAGTTACAGCAATAATTCTGCTCTGAGAGAAGGGACGTCACGTGCAGAGCAAAAGAATGAAGAGCTGCTTTTCTCAAATGCAAGTTCAGTGAGTGCCAAGGTCAGGGAGCAGTGTTTGGTATACAGAGGAATATATTCTTGTTACTCCATGTTACTAAATTACATACCCTAGGAAATGAGGGAAGTGCCTTTAAAAGGACGTCTACACTGTTTATTTCAGGGGAAGAAAATGGAATCCTGCCTTAGAGGATAGAAGCAAACCCAAAGAATCAGGGGTTTAACTCTTATTTTCTTTATGTACTAGCTAATAGCATAACCTGAATAAGAGATGAAAAATGACAATACTGTCGATTTTGTTCTGAATTCTTTTCCTCATTGCTTTAAGCAAATGTATTTCCTCTCATTGCTAATAGAGGGAGAATGGATCTCCTTTGACTTAACCTTTTGATAAACTTTTGTCTGTCTTTGACTCTAGAGGGTATAGAGCAACTGCACTCCTCATTTACTTCAGGTAGGCATAAATCTGGATCTTTCATTCTGTTTTGACAGTAGAGTAGCTTCTGCTTTGTGCTTTATATACCCAGTCTAACATCCCAGGGATTTTGTTGCTTAAAAGAAGTACAAGTAATTTGAACTGCTTGAAGTAAGAGTGATGCATGCAGGCCCAGTATTGTTTTGTAGATGATAAATGACGATCCCTTCACTCACTGCTGATCCAATACCTATTACGAAAGTAATCTTTGCTGATTATGACTTCTGTGGTCTAAACAAACAGACTCTGCTGCTGATTGCAATCCTTTGGGACTACAAAAGATGAGTAAATGCCTACCGATAAATGAGAGGGAAAAACCCAACTAGTATGCACCAGAAAGGATAAATATAGAATCACAGAGTCAATTGTTCAGGTTGCAAAAGACCCTTAAGATCATTGAGTCCAACTGTTAATCTAACACTACCAAGTCCACCACTAAACCACAGCCCTAAGTGTCCTGTCTACGTGTCTTTTAAATACCTTTAGGGACGGTGACTCAAATGCTTCTGTGGGCAGCCTGTTCCCCAGAACCCAACCTTTTGGTGAAAGTTTCTCAAGGAGGTGGGGGGCACATGCTTTGCATTTGAGAAAAATTAATTTGTGGATTGCTTTTTGGGCTCAAATATGAAAGTGCTGTAACTTCAGAGTAGGTGACAGACTCACCCTTCCTGATGAGTCAAGAAATCTAGAAGTGGTGGAAGAATGAAATCTTCACTGGAAAGTTAAAGTATTGTTTTCAGGCCCAGGAAATAAGGAAAGTCTTAGTGATTTTGACAGCAGCTACTTGGAACTTTAAAAAGCTTTATGATGCTGGTTTTTGTCTGGGAAATGATAAAATTGAGCAATTTAACACCATTGCTTTCAATGTTAGTGATGAATGTCTTTGTTCTTGAAACAACTACTGTATGTTTCAATTGAAGTACCCTCCACTGATGATCTTTGGGTTAAACATGCCTGTCCTAAAAGGCAATTACTTATCCAGCTGACAGAAATAAACTTATTTCTTGGAATAATTAATGGATGGTATGGTTGTGGCAAACTTTAGTGGAGTGGCTAGAATGCTCTTCAAAGAGTACTTAATTCAAGAACTTCTATTCTCTTATGGTCTACTGACTGAGAAAAGTGATGAGTAGCATGAATGATCTGTGTTTGCCAGCTGTGCATGGGTCAGGTTTTACTTCTCAGTGCTGTGCAGTTGTTCCTTGTACTTTGTTCTTCTGCTTTGAAGATTTCAGATACCAAGTGATAAGATCTCATTGTACAGAATTCCAGTAGTTTTGGTGATGGACCTTTCTGCTTCTTGGTTTTATAAATGTTGTCAGATGGTGATGACAGTCTTTGGGGCTTGGCTTTAAATACAAAGGTCAGTAACCCCCAAAGCACCTTTTAGGTACATGATCCAAAACTTCTAGATCCTTCAAAAATGTGGTTCTCTGTTTTATAATCTGCTGTAGGAAACACTTGGAGAGTTTATTTACTGCTTGTTTCCCAGTAAAAAAAAAAAAGGACTAAAATGTCTGTACTGGCCTTCTATGAAGCTTGCTTAGCAGACATTTCTTCCTAGAGTAGTACAGCTCTTGGGGTGGGCAGTTTGGGCTGAAAACTTACGGAGAAATCGGAGAAATGACAATATTGAAGTCCTAAGGTGCTGTATTCAATGATTAAAAAATTATTGTTGAACACTGCTTTAGCTCTGGACTCAAACATATTAAATACTGTGACCATCGATGCATAAAAATTATTTACCTGAAACTGACTTAAGCACTGAATATAATAGACCTGAACCTTGGAGTTCATAAAGTAATGGTGAGATGTACTAGTAAGAAATTGAAGTTACTGCCTTCTTCATCCTTTCTGTAGTCTGTCCTTCATAATACTGCAAATAGAGAATGGAAGGTCATGGCAGCACCCATTGCTAGTGTTAGTTCACATGCTATCCAATAAGTCAAAACTGTGTTTTCTGGAAACAGAGCTAGGCAGAAGCTATGCAAAAAATATGCAAAACAAAAAACATCTCTCGTGATGACCACTTTCAGAGAACCAACCACTTAATCTCACTCCTCTCATTTGCCAAAAGCTGTATCTGTGCTCTCCCTCAGAGCCAGCATACCCATCAGTGTGACATCTGGGACCTCTCACCTGCTGAGAATTTGGGACTATAGAACAGACCCAGGCAGTAAAATCAACAGTGTTGGGCCTATGCATGGGCTATATAGTTCTTCTTTCTTACGTGTCAATGAAGGGTGGCAGGGCTCAAAGAGCTTCTCTGCCATAATTTCCAACTGTAGAGTTAGAAATAATCAGCTTCTGCATGGGATCAGTTCCTCCTGCAACTGCAGGCAGCCAAGTATGCACAATGTTAAGACCAGCCCTGCTTTTATCTTAGCACAAGGTGTGAGTTGTTTCCTCTGCTTCTTTGTTCTGTTTCATGTTTCAATGCACTGCATCACACCTTGCCAGTGCAAGTGGTCCCTGGCCTCAAGTTAGATTCTTGAATGTGTATTTTTGCCCGTTTGGAGGAAATTGAGCAGTATGAGTCACATCAGAGATTTCCCGAAATGAGAAGTGGAGATAAGATTTTTCTGGCTCCTGGGGTTTCGCTCCAGACAGAGTGGAGACTGGCTTAGGCAGCCTGAGAAATTCCAGCTTCTGTATTGCCTACCTTATTCACACTTAATGAGACACAGGGGCCAAGAGATGAGTATGTTTTGGGAAATTATCTTTTCTTCCCATCTAGACCTTGGGGAAAAATTGTGCCTTAGACCTTTTGTCTCTGAATTTCTAAAGAATTAGTGTTTCAAGCTCTTCTCCAAACAGGAAACACCTTCACTACTGGCACCAGAACTCCTTTTCCCCTCAAGGCTGGCTAAAGCTCTTACTCTTCCTCTTCTACTGAGTGCTTCTGTGGGTAAAGCTGGAGTTTTTTCCGTGACTTCAAAATTTCAAGTAGTTTTACAGATCTTTGCCATGGAATAAGTGTCTGTTATACAAACTATATTGACATAAGTGTTTTAATTTAGGAATGACAAATACGGCCCCTAGAAGAGAGATGGAACTGAGTTATTCAGAGGTACTTAATTCTCTGGTTTTGTCTGTTCACATAAAAGCATCATTTACATATTTCTAAGTCTTCCTTTTTAAATATATTAACAGAGATATAATCTTATAATATAGGTAAAGAACCATTCTTTAAAAGAGATGGAAAATTAATCTCTGTCTATTTCTATATGTGCATGGGTACATGTATATATTCTGGTTACCTGAGATCTCACCCTATCCTGTATTTGTCTTATTTTTGTGATTTCAGCAAGTTCAGCAGAGTACTTCAGACAATACAAAATCATTTCCCACTGAATGCTATTTTCACAAGCTACTGATAAAGATATTGAAAATGTTTCTTAAAGTGAGACTTAAAATTATCTCCAACAGAAAGGTAGACTACAAAACTCCTGTTCTCGCATTTCATGGCCTCCTTATTTAGAAAAATTTCCTTTACAACTTTGTCGCTACAAATCAATCCAACTACTACTTGTCATATACCAAGAAAACATAAAGAATTGTTGATTTACATGCCTCCTGAGTACTCTAAAATACCTTTTAGGTTTTAGAAGATTGTATAGATTTCTTTCCTCTATCATCCGTTTCTCCAGTGGGGTGGGAGTAAAACAGTTAAATCCCTTGGGTGTTTGCATATAAGCTGTATTTTCTGAGCATGTGTTGCTTGAACTGTGATCTGTGCAGAGTGGGTAGTTGGGAAGATTAGATCACTTGCAAATCAGACAAGCATTCATGCATGTTTTCAGGGAAGCGAACACAATTAGGGTGTTCATAAGAAATAAAATTAGTAAATCTTAAAATCTTTTTGGGTTTGTTATGAAAATAACACAGGGTGTTGAGATTGTATGAGATGGTCCTAGTTTCTTTTCAAAAAGATGATAAAACCTTCATCTCATTCTAAATAATGTATTAACTGTGTTGCTCAGGATTTGATTGTATTTTGTTTGCCTGTAGGTTTCTAAAATTGCGGTACTTAAGATTAGGTGCAGTACACCAGAGGAGATTTGGCAATGGCAGATTGGATGGAATAATTGCAAATTTTGTCTTAAATAAATCATTCTTGTTTTCCTATTCCTACATATGAGAACAGCATTTCCTATTTTTAAAAATGACAACAAATCATTAATGGGTATCGAATTTGTAATCTGCTAAAACTCCTAGTTCCTTTTCTACAATTCTCCTGCGTAGCCAGCAGTTTTCCAGTTTGTTTCTATGTGGTTTGGTTTTTGGGTTTGGAGTTTTTTTGGTTGGTTGGTTGGTTTTGTGGAGTTTTCATCTAGATTAAGACCAATGTGCCTGTTTCTGTTGATTTGTTCTCATTTCTTTTGGATCCTATCTCTAATTTATCCAAATCTTTGAGTCCTACATTTGTCCTTTGGAACTCTTGGAATTCAAAGTCTGGTGTCGTCTGCACATTTCTAAGCATTTTAGATGATAATTTGCCATCCAACTTAAATGAGCTGAAGTTAGTTAAGGAGAAGACCTTGCAGGGCTCATTTATATTGTCCTCTCAGACTGATAGTGATCTTTGATAAACTGTCCTTTGAATAGTGGTTACATCTCTTGCATGTTCGCTTTATGGTGATTTCAGCTAAGTACTATTTCATTTGTTTGCTTATTAAAGTGTCTCATGGGACAGTATTAAAAGTCTTAATAATAGCAAATTATAGCGCACTATTGTTTCTTTGTTACTCAGCCTTGAAGTACAAACTAGATTGATCTGCCAAGAAAAAATCGATCATATCAGTGTCAGCTGTTCTTGACAGCATAGTAGCCTTCTGCTGATTTTTCAATCGTTTTCTTTAAAAAAATTTCAGTATGATTCTGGTATCTTTTGTAGGTGATTACATGGAAGACCTGGCTTCTAGTTACCTTGATCTTCCTTTCTTAAATACAGAGAGGCAATATTTGCTTTTCGTCAGCCCTCTGACACCTTTCCCCATATTCTCAAAGGTAAATACTGAGGGTTTGGATCCTTAAACAGTAACTTTGATTGGCTGAACTAACCTAAATAGTCCTTGCTCCAGTCTTTCCATACTCTGACCTGTACTCTTTTCACAATGCATAACACTATTGCAGGGAGTATTAACTTTTCTCTCTATACAAATAAATGACATTTGACATATCCTCTGTCAATTGCTGCCTTTCTTTAAATAGCAGACCTGACTCGTTTTTGTTATTCTTACTCCTAATGTGTTTATACAGCCTTTTCTTACCTTTTATGTCTCATAGTGTCCTATCAAGTAAACCTTCCAACTTAGTTGCTGGTAGATAATTCTTGGTAGGCACCTCTGTAAGGGAAAAGAGAAGATTTGGAGTATTCCCATTCATTTGTAAAAAGCCAGTCTTTCACTTGTGGAAATGAAGGTCTGGAGTGTACAGGAACAAGAAGTGTTCAGCATTTCTAAAAATGTGACTTCATTTAGGTTTACAGTATCCCATTTTTCTGGCAGGGAGGAATTGGATTAATTTTAAGAAACTATATCTGTGTTTGTGTAGCACAAGAGAAGAGTAGACAACTACTCAACCCAGCTCAGTACAGCACAAGAAACAAGGCTCTTGTATTCTCAGATCAATTGGTTGGCAAAGGAAGAAAAAAAGCACAAATGTGAAATAGCAATGAGAAGAGAATAAATCAGTAACATGGAAACCAGCTAAGAGGCAGACTGGATGGCATTTCTAGCTTGAATATCTGCAGTTCAACCTCTATGAGAGGTATTTTTCCTGAAATACCTATGTAACTTAGGGATCCAGTGTGAGCTTTAGCTCACAGGAATCCCAGTCTTCCTGAACTACAGGGTTGAAATTTTTAAGTGCTTTTGACTTTTAATAGAGATATTTTAACCTCTGTTGTGTGCTTATGAAAATGCTTTTCAGCCTTTCTTTTTTTTTTAAAAAAATTTTGCATTTGTATTCATCTTCCATTATATTAAAATGAGAAGAAAATATAATCTGTGGATAGCAGAATTCCCTGGGAAAAACCAAAGAGAGCCCCATATTAGTGATACATAAGGGAATACTGCCAACAAAAAGAGGCAGTCTTTTTTTAGGCTGGAGTTTTTACGGGCATATTGCTTTTAGGCTTTGGTGGTTTGTTTTATCTGTGTTTTTTTTTTTTATCTGCTGCAGACAAGAGGTCTTATACAGCGCCTGTGAAGGAAAGGCTGTTGTAAACTGTGACATGCTGTCTTCCTTCCTCCGGAGATTCCACTGGCAAAGCGAGTCTGATAATTTCCCCCACTCAACTTCAGAGCTTCTGCTATGACAAGAATGAGCACTTACGAGTAGGAAGCTCATAAAATGACTTGAAAAAGTGAATCTCCAGGAAAAGCTGTAGAATTTTCCGCCTCCTGACTCCAGAGAGGATAAGCTGTTCAAGAGTTGCCTAGTTTTTGTGTGTGTACAATTCTAACAGTTGATCAATATTTTAGAAAAAAAAATAATTAAGTGTAGAATTTTCCGCCTCCTGACTCCAGAGATGATAAGCTGTTCAAGAGTTGTCTGGTTTTTGTGTATATACAATTCTAACAGTTGATCAATATTTTAGAAAAAAAATAATAACTGTCCTATCAAAACTCATTATTATTAGTATGTATTAGGAGAACATGTACAGAACCCCTGTGAAATTAGGCCCTGCTACATGAAGTGCTACAGGTGCATTGAAAATACCAGCCTCTATTAGGAGCGTTTACAAGCTGAAGAACACAGAGAAAGGTTGGCAGACAGAAGTGTTTTCACTCCCAATTTACAGATGAGCAGCTGAGGCTACAGAAGTAGCAGTCCTGATCTGATGCTGCCTGGCAGTCTCTGGAAGTCTGTTGTTCTGAGCAAGGCTGGACCAGGCCTGCGCTTGCAGAATGAGTCTGTGACCTAGCCAAGAGTTAACCTCAACTTCCCAGTTTTTTGATGGTTTGTTTGTGTTTCTAACTTTGCTAGCTCACACCTGCTAGAAAGTGTTCCTTTCCCTACAAATATTCGGTATGTCGTTTTTAATTCTCACTCCAGTAATTGACTTTGACATACTTTCTAGGACTTAGTTGCAATTTCTAATGAACTCTCATTTTTGATCGTAACTGAGGCTGTTTTAGGATATACTCTTTATCCTCTTTTCTGTGATGGATTCCTTTGAGGGCAGGTCGATTAAGGTATAGCTACTTGAAAAATATTTTCTGTGAAAAAATTGGGAATTGATACCTGCTGAAGCCTTAGCTTCGAATCCAGGAGCCAGTAATTTTTTTATTCTATAAAAGACTCTATTCTAAATGGTCTGAAATAAGAGCTCCAACATGCACTATATAAGCTATAACTACGCTCTGCAGATATGAATTGGATTCCACCCTATGTCTTTCTATTGCAGGAATGATACGACTTTGTGACGACCAGGGTTGGGAATGCTGGGGAAGTTGCTGAGTACAAACCTGAAGATTAAGTTCAGCTTAAGAAGCTTCTAGTATTGTGCCTTTGCATTGGGCTGACAACCGAGCTGATGTTTCTAGTACTCATGATGCCTGTTCCCTAATTGTAGCCCTCAACAGTGCTTGTGAGACCTCCTGTAACAGAGGTGAGAAGGGTACTTAGGTGAAAAATCCAAAACTACTGTTGCACATAGAGTGGCAATTCCATCACTGAAGAGGAAACTTCATCACTGCAGTGCCAACTTCATCACTGAAGTGCCATACGTGTGAAGGTGCGCAGGAGAATCAAGGAGTGTAGTGGTGCAGTGGAAGACTATTGTGCAAGGAGCCAGTGATCCTCATGGTTACAGCCTTCTCATGTACACAGGTGTACTCTGAATATCCTGTGGCCCTTTACCAACCCACTATAGCAACGTGTCCATGATTTCTCAAGCGTGTGTCTCCATGCCATGGACACCATGTGACTGCTCTCTGCAGTAGTGTAATTTATCAGTGTAGACACAATAAATGCACTTGATTTCAGTGTGAGACTAGTGTATTGTCTTGTCCATCTGAAATATTATATGCACCTGTTCAGGAATTGTAATTCTATTGAGGTAAGGAGCGTATTGTCCAAGGGACTTTTCAAAGTCCACATTTCAAGCTTGGCTGCTACCAGTTACTGATGAATCTGTATCAGGAGCAAGACTTTAGAAGAGTACTAGCAATATTGGGGCTGGCAAACCTTACCACAAATGAGAACTCTGCACAGCATGCTGTGATCCATAAGGAAGGGCTTGTGCAATGCTGCAGTTTTTATCTTTTATTCAAACTTTGTTAACCAGCTTTGAGTGTTGGTGCCTTTCTTACTGAGATCCCAAAAGAACTGGCACCTCCTTGGTGTAAAACATTATGCTAGGTAAAACTTGGAATCAGCTTATTCATGCAACTAATTCAAACTGGCTTGCTCCTTCCTGATATCCTGGAATTGTGTGTTTCTGTCAGTAAAACCATGTAACGCAGCACTTGGCAGTTTGTCAGCACTGTGTGTCTTTGTGAGAGGGTTGATTTGGCAAGGGGAAGCATCAGCCTTAATGTGTGGGAGGGCCAGATCTGGGATTTTCCAAGATATTTTTTTCCATGCGGAATTTCCCATCTCGTGGAGATAGGCCAGTTGAGAGAATAAAAGGCCGTAGTAAAGGCAGGGATTACACAGTCCAGATACTTGGAGCTGAACTTAATCTTCAGGTCCACGTTCAGCAACTTAGCAACAGAAAGCAGTCACTGAGAAATAGCACAGAAGACTTGCCACCCGGCCACCACAACTACAGCCCGTGAGTATAAATGGAGTGTGTTACTCTTGTTTTGTTGCTCAGCTAAAGGAAAACTGGACAGATGGAATTCTGTGTTGGTATTCTTTAAAAGCTGTTCACATTTAAAAGCTACCTTGATATTAAGAACTGTTTTAAAATGAATAATTTCTTAAAAATGGAAATGTTATTTAAGTCTTTAGAGGAATGGTTTAAAAGGATGTAGAAAAGATTGCATTGACAGTATTTTATATTGAATTGTGAAAGTCATTATTTGTTCTTTACGAATGTTTTCCTTTGATCTTTTGTAGCTGTCTGCTAAGGAGATAGAGAAAACTCTGAGAAACATGCATTGCTTGTGGTTCCTGTCTCTTCTTGTTTACGGTAAGTGTGTCTCTCTGTGTAGGATGCTAATATTAGTGTGCCTGTTCTGTTCGAGCTGAAAATTAAACAGAATTTTTGAACCTGACCAAATTAGCTTGAGGCTAGGTTCACAGAGAACAACCTCTAGCTGCAATGGCATGTTTCCCTGCTTGCCTGTCAAATACATAATTGGCTCCTATAGTTTGCTATGAAATCTGCAAAGCTTTGTGTAACTGGACATAGTTTCACAGGCTGAAGTCTCTGTACTGGATGCTGACATGCCTGTTTTGAAGCTTGCCAGTTAATTATTTATAAAATAATTGCCACTACTTTTTATGCAGTTTCAGATATTGACAAATTTGCAATATTTGTAGAGCTTTAGATATCTTCTTCTAGAAAGAGAGGAGGGAAAAAGACAGACACCAACTTTTTGACATCTTTTCGTTCTAGGACTTACAATACTGCAAGGGGTGAATTGTTGGACATACCATTATTCAGATAGAAACATGACCTACAGAGAAGCAGAGGTGTGGTGCAAAGAGAGGTATACTAACATGGTTGCCATTCAGAATAAGGAGGAAATCAACTATCTCAATAGCTTCTTACCCTTCAATCCGGGTTACTACTGGATCGGAATCAGAAAAATTAATGATGTATGGACCTGGATTGGAACTAACAAAGAACTGACAGAAGAGGCAAAAAACTGGGCTTCTGGTGAGCCAAATGGCAAAGGGAACAATGAGGACTGCGTTGAAATCTACATCAAGAGAGGGAAGGATGATGGCAAATGGAATGATGAGCAGTGTGAGAAAAAGAAAGTCGCCTTGTGCTACACAGGTATAGTATGATATAGACCATTCTAATGTGTGCCCCTATGGAGGTGACATGGTGGGTGGGATGAGTTATTTGTTTAACCTAGTCTTATATATTAAATACCTGACCCTGTAAGCACTTGTACTGTTATCCTTAATTACAGGGTTGTGGTTGGTCTTGTTCTAAGAGCTGAACTGGTCTCACTTACCTTTTAGCTCCCAGAATATTTTACATCTTTTATGAACAAATCACTGGCCTTCTCTATAATCAGTGAAGCAAAACAGGCTCTTCCAGATGGCGACTTTCATCCCACTCTCAAGTGGGTGTCTCAGCTAGATAAAAATGGCCCTTTTGGAGGCATCTGTCTGCTGACTATAGACCATTGGATTAGATTAAACACCTTGTATAGAGGTGGCTACGGCTAGGGGGAAAAAAAAAAAAGTCCAAGACAAGTATTAGCCAAATTAGAGCTGTGGTGAGTTAATGAAGAATGTACCTGTTGAGGATTTCTACCTACCCCATAGTATATTGTTCCTTTTGCATTTCAAATATTGCTAATATCTACCTGAGAACAAGTGGTAATGGAGTTTCCCACCAGTAGCATCCTTTCACTGTGAGCTAGTCTCTCAAAGGTGTTGATTTCTGAAATGCTTCAGTGAAATGACAGGGTAATCTTATGTACCAAACATTATGCTTTTCTTTTGCTATACAAAGTGCTTGGTTAGTGCCAGAAAGATAAACAAAGCAGTAGCCAGGTTTCATTACTGGCTATTACTGATTCTTTTATAATTTGCTGTATTTTTTTCTTCTTTTTTCCAGCTTCTTGCAACCCATCTCTCTGCAGTGGCCGTGGGGAATGCATAGAGACTATTAACAATTACACTTGCCGCTGTAACCCTGGATTCTATGGGCCCGAATGCGAGTTTGGTAAGATTCCTCTATCCTTCCTCTATCCTGCTTTTCAACCAGGATGATGTTCATGCTAGCTAGTGTTCAGTTTGTCTGGCTTGTTATTTACGTGCTCAGCCAATAAGACTGTGTACCTTCTTCTGTTTCTTTGAAGTTGAGAGTTGTGATCCACTAGAGAAGCCTGATCACGGGAGCCTCGAGTGCAACCATCCATTGGAGAACTTCAGCTACAACTCATCCTGCACAGTTCAGTGTGAGGAAGGCTATGAACTGACTGCACTGGAATCTGTGTACTGTACCTCTTCTGGGGTCTGGTCCGCCTCCCTTGCAGAGTGCAAAGGTGAGCTTCTCAAGCAGTGATAGAGGAGCTTTCTAGATAGCTCTTTAGACTTCAGTGTTGCTCTGTTAGTAGGTACAAATTGAAGTTCTGGCCCATTCTTTTGTAATTAATTACATGTTGAAGGTACTATTTTATTGCAGCACACAGGTGTCTGTTCCTGAAGAGAGGAAATGAGCAGGATGAATATTCTGGCCCTGGTTTAGATTTCTTTATATGGAAAGACTTTTTCACCTCTTAGTGGGGAACAGGGAATGCAGCTAATGGAGCTGTGAGACTGCTCACAATAGGCCAGTTGCTCCTGACTGTGGGAATTCTTTTTTGAGGTGTTCAGCCTAGAATTAACCTACTATTTGAATGAAATAAAAGCATTAAACATCACCAAGCCGCAGTCAAATTTTGGATTGTAATTAGTTGCTCTCATGAGCTGCAGATGAATTTACAGCCTTACCTTAAGTCAGTCTTCCATTTTGAGATCGTTCCGCTCCTATCTGCTTTCTGAAATGGCAGCTCAGTAGATCTCTTTTCTAAAGCCACTTCCATTTAGTAGGTATGTTGCTAATTTTCAGGAAAGAAAAAAAAAAAAATGATACTATGGTTTGTTCCAAGCTAAGCTCTGTGCTATCTCTTATGCTCTTCAGCTGTGACCTGTCCTGCCTTAGAAATGCCTGCTCATGGTGCTGTGAACTGCTCCCATCCCTCTGTGGAGCTCACCTGGGGTACCACCTGCGAGTTCACCTGTGAGGAAGGATTTGCCCTGACAGGAGCAGCCACACTGCAGTGTGGGTCTTCTGGGGCCTGGGACAGGCAGCAGCCATCCTGTGCAGGTACTTTTCCTTATCCCTGCTCCCCTGAGCACTTGGGGTTGTCAGCATTGGCATGTTGAATTCCTGAGACATCTGTGTTGATTGCTGTTGTGATCTGTGTGTTGCAGCTGTGAGGTGTGAGGCTGTAACGTGGCCAGAAGAAGGCTCTGTGACCTGTGACCGTGCTCCTGCAGATCTCACCTATGGCTCACGTTGTGACTTTCGCTGCAGCGAGGGCTACGTTCTGGATGGTCCATCCAGCATTGAGTGCACGGCGCAGGGACAGTGGTCAGAGCCAGTGCCAAAATGCAAAGGTAAGACTTACTGGGTTGGAAATCATCAATTTAAGCCGAGAGTAGCTCAAATAGTCTGAAGAGGTTTCCTCATTTGAGTGTAGTCAAGGAGTAACAGTTATCCCCAGCATCTTTATAGCACTTTTCATAAGCAGGTCTCAATATGGGGTTCACATAGCCTGTTGTATTAAAGAGGAAAGAGCAGTGCAGGGTGACAAGCTCCACTCAGGAACTGTGTCACCAACACATATGATAACAGGCTTTTGAAATGGAGTGTTCTGACAGGAAGTCTTCATTCCCTACACTCAAAATGGGAGCCAGTGTTGGTTTCTGCAGTCCGCTTGTGGAATATAATGTGGAGCAGGTCTCAGGATAGCTTGCATGTTTTAGGTGCATGTTTAAGGGTTCTGGTTGCACTATAGAACATGATGAAATCCCTGTTTCCTGAGATACCGCTAGGTCTGAAGGGAAGTACTATGGCTCTGTAAGGCACAGCTCCAGGCAGGGCATGTCCTCTGGTCATCTCAAAGAAGGGTGTTCATCTTGACCTAATCCAAAGCTAAGCTCTGTGCTGTTTCTTTTGCTCTTTAGCTGTGACCTGTCCTGCCTTAGAAATGCCTGCTCATGGTGCTGTGAACTGCTCCCATCCCTCTGTGGAGCTCACCTGGGGTACCACCTGCGAGTTCACCTGTGAGGAAGGATTTGCCCTGGCAGGACCAGCCACGCTGCAGTGTGGGTCTTCTGGGGCCTGGGACAGGCAGCAGCCATCCTGTGCAGGTACTTTTCCTTGTCCCTGCTCCCCTGAGCACCTGGGGTTGTCAGCATTGGCATGTTGAATTCCTGAGACATCTTTGCTGATTGCTGTTGTGATCTGTGTGTTGCAGCTGTGAGGTGTGAGGCTGTAACGTGGCCAGAAGAAGGCTCTGTGACCTGTGACCGTGCTCCTGCAGATCTCACCTATGGCTCACATTGTGATTTCCGCTGCAGCGAGGGCTACGTTCTGGATGGTCCATCCAGCATTGAGTGCACGGCGCAGGGACAGTGGTCAGAGCCAGTGCCAAAATGCAAAGGTAAGACTTACTGGGTTGGAAAATACAGTTTTCTTGCCACTGGACAGCACACTGAAAGTCATATTCCTGTAGGGTCCTGGCTCCAAACTAAACTCTGTGCTGCCTCTTACATTTTCCGCTGTGACTTGCCCTACCTTAGAAATGCTTGCTCATGGCTCTGAACTGCTCCCATCCCAAAGTGAAATGACTTTGAAAATAGAATGTACATCGACTAGTGGGAAAAATAGGGCCAAAGAAAAGTTCTTCATGACTCTTAACTATGTCTTTCTGTATTTCAGTTGTACAGTGTGAACCACTGAGCTCTCCTGAGAAAGGCTCTATGGACTGCTCACATGGTGCTGGGAACTTCACCTACAACACAGCCTGTCACTTCAGCTGTCTAGAAGGATGGAGGCTCAATGGTTCTCATGTTCTTGAGTGCGGTCCTTCAGGAAACTGGAGTGCTAGTCTGCCCACGTGTGAAGGTATTTGACCTCTAACTACTACTGAGAGGTGGCTCTGGGTTTCTAGTCAAATGAGATATAGAAGGGTGTAGGAGAAAACGTCAACCAGTGAGCTAGAACTTGTAGTGAAGTCCATGAATTAAAAAGCCCAACAAAAGTTTTCAGTGTGTTTTTTGAAAATAGAGGAAAAATCACTAAAAGGTCTTGGTGAAAAATGTTTGTTTCTTATACAAAAACAAAGGCTACAACCTGATTTTGGGTCGTATTGTTTGGTTTTTAAGTGAAATATTTCTTATGTTGAGCTTTTTCTATATGAATAAAGAAAAAAGCTTTTCTAAAGCTTTTCTAGAGAAACAGAACCTTGTGAGGAAATCTGCTTTCATAAGTCTGTTTGTCAATGGAAAAATTTATAGATTTGTTAATTTGGTGTGATAGTTTCTTGGGAGACCTCTTCAGCGAAAAGATGTCACAGAGTTTTTCTGTCAAAGGCTCTAATTTTACAGGACAGAAGTTTCAGCCTTGCCTTCCCATTCAAGGCAGTAAGAGCTCTGTCCCTGTTCTCAGTGGGAACATACCTGGCCTCACTGAAATGCTCTTGCTTGAGTTCCTAAAATCTCAACTCCACTTTATTTTCTTCAGCAGAGTTTAGATCCTTAAATAATTTTATTGATCTTAATAGGATTGTTTGAAGAGGAAGATGGCACAGTGAGAATTAAAATATGAACTGAAACATGAAAAATAAAATGAGCATAAATTGTCATGTAAGGCAGAGGTTTAGACAGGTGCAGCTAGCTTGTTGCCTTGCCATTGCTTTGGCAATGGGTGGGATAATTTTTAGTATGCAACGTTTTACCTTGCATACAGGACACGTCCTGTGTCAACAAGAGAAAATTTAAGTGTTACAAGCTGCAATTCTTGTTCCTCTGGAAGAGCACAAGGAAAAAGAAGTAGAGAAGGCTTCAAAGACCTTTTCTGCCTCTTGATCTCACTGAATTTTTTTCATCCTTTCAGCTTCTGAACTAGTCAGCTACGTCTCTGTGGGCATAGCAGCCACAAGTGCCTCTCTCTTGTCCACAGCATCGTTCCTCCTTTGGCTTGCAAGACGTTTCCGAAGAAAAGGTGAGCAATTTGACTGGGTTCACTGGTTTTATTTACCTTTCTGAAAAATTTTCAGTGGAGGAAAGAAACCAACCACCTCTAAACTCCAGTAGCATGCTTTTAGAAAAGTGAAAATTCTTATACTTTAACAAATTCCAAAATTCTTTTCAAGAAACCTGCATACATGCCATGTTTGGCTTTTGGATGAATATTTGAAAATCAAAATTAGGAAAGACCTAGTGTTTAGAAAACAAGAATTAGAAGAAAAACCCAACATTCTACTTATCAGTAATTACTGCCAGGGAAAGTGAATGGGAATTTGAGATGGGGCTAAAGATAACACAGTATTACTGGCCTCTCAGATTTGTTGCTAGATAATGGCTTTTTATCAGATATTCAGAAATGAGAGGTTTTTTAGTAGAAGAAAATGTTTGCATGGGGGGCTTTCATCTTGAAATGCTAATACCTTTTCTTATTCTTTTTGCAGCAAAGAAATTTACTCCTTCCAGGTAAGTTGTGTCTCAAAAAGCAGTATGAAAAACACTGCAATCACTTTGCTAAAATCCAATTGATATAAACCAGTTGTCATTAAAGTACTTTTTCATTTCTGTTTTTTATAGTAGCTGCCAGAGCCTAACCACTGAAGGTAGCTTCCAAAGTGCTGGCCAGAATGTCTAACTCTGTGTTTCAGGTAAGCACATGAGACAGTTGCACTCACAAATTCTCTTCCTTTTAATCACACAAACTATCAGAGCTGTTAATTGCTATACAATTGCTGAAATAGCAATATGCGCTTTGGGATACTTAATATGCATCTTGGCATTGCATGAAAGTTCCTAACAAGACTGATGGATTTATTGCTTTAGAAATGGTTATTCAGCTCCTTAAGGATGATTGTGCTTAGCATTCTGTTCAGCCGCATATAGTATTAGGAACACTTTTGTGCATTTTTGCTACCTCCTGCATACAAATTCCTCTGAAATGAGAGCAAAGACAAACCTATGCCAATTTTCCAATTTATAGAGGAATTTTGTCCTCTCTACAGGAATTGAAGCCATCTTTACTTATGTCTCAGACTTCCGGAGAATGAAACTGCATGCAAATCAGCAGCTGTCCAGATGTTTTTACCTCTTGCTGACAAGATGATTGACCTTGTGTATTGCTCAGAAATTTTGAACTCAAGCTGTCTGGTATTTCCAGTGAAGACAAGCAGAGAGTAGAACTCTGGCCTTCTGGCAAAATGCTGTCTACATTCAGTCATGTAGTTATCATAACTGGGAGCTTGCCATCTCTCGTCCAGATGGTGAGCAAATAGTAAGCTGCTGCCTAAAGAGGAGGCTGGTTTCTCCTCTGGGCTATTCAAAGGTACCTAGGTGAGGTGAAGACATGTATTATTTCACATCACTTACTACACTGTTGGAGATGTCTTCTCTGGAGACATATGGGTTACACTTGCAGAAACAGGATAATCAGAATGAAAAATATTCATCAAATAGCTGTGAAACCATTGATCTGGTTTATTGTTGAAATTATTTTATTTTAAGAGGATAACCCAGTCAATAAATATGCCTGTAGTGTTATGGGCAACTATTTTGGTTTCTGCTGCATGTCCCAGAAAGCTTAGGGATTTCAAATGCTTTCTTTTTTTCTTTTATCTTTTTTTTTTTTTTTTTCTTTAATAGCACTAGGAATCATAGTGCTTATAGTAGGTACTCTGGTTTCTGAATGCAGCAAGTAGGTCTGAAATGGATCTCATCCCTGTGGGATTATGCACTGTAATACAGGTGTATACATAAATATTTAATTGTGCAATTTTTACTGTGGATATTTCTATGCTGTTAACTGTAAATGTATTGTAAAATACCTGAGTAGGTCTGTAGCCATTGATCTGGGCCCAGGTAACTAAAATAATTCAGAGGTGCTCGTAAGGATTTCATGCCTGCATAGTATTTACAAATAAAATGGAAACCTGAAATTTGTATGTGTACATATATATTTTGCAAGTATGATTTATTAAGCTGTTAAAGGACTATAAATGAGAGTCTTTCTTAATAAGTTATGTTTAAGTTATAATCATAAATTAAGATTCTCTGACTTACTATCTGATATGTATTGTCCTGTTCATGCCTGCATAGTATTTACAAATAAAATGGAAACCTGAAATTTGTATGTGTACATATATATTTTGCAAGTATGATTTATTAAGCTGTTAAAGGACTATAAATGAGAGTCTTTCTTAATAAGTTATGTTTAAGTTATAATCATAAATTAAGATTCTCTGACTTAGTATGTAGTATGTATTGTCCTATTTGTAACAGTATTTAATAAAATGTTTGAAATGTAATGCTCCCTCTTTGGAAACGTGTGTCATTTAAATGATTTGGGTCAGCCCTGTGGATATGGCTTCAGTAGCAGAATGTGAGGGGTTGGGGGAAGACTAGCTAAATAGCAAGGCTGTCCCTTATTTAGCTTTCCATATTTTCCTAGCAGTCAAGGAAAGAGTAGCCAGCAGATGGCACTGATTGCCTAGAAGCTGGCACAGCCAGAGCTGGATCCCAAACCAGAATCCCCAGTCCTGAGAGGAAGGAGGAAGTCTCAGAGATGCATCCTGTACAGCAGGTGCCTGGACCAGCAGTGAGCTTTTCAGAGCCATGCTCAGGAGGAAGAGGAGAGCAGAAAGAGAAGCAAGTAGGTGATCTTGGTGAATACTTAACAACACAAACCCTTCAGCCCACGCAGGTCTTTTGCAGCCCTTTCTGCTGGGAATTTAGCTAAGTGTGGGAGACCATGGGCTAACAGATGAAAGCACAGCTCTGGGGATTAGTGGTGACTGCTGTCTAAGGACCTTCACTCCCACCCTGACTTAGCCTGTAGCCAAAGATTCTGCCATGGGCTAGTGCTGCTGGGTACCAATGATCACCAGACACTCCAGTTGGCCCCCTGTCCCCAACCCCTGACATAACCAAGAAAGCGGCACTGTGGCTCTCTGTAGCTGCTGCCAGGAGCCAGCCCTTGATGATAAACCATGAGATGCATTCCTACCTTAGGCAAGGCTCATGAGAATCCATCAGGCCTGTGGGCAAGGGAGTCAATTAAGAGGTGCTGTGCCATAGTGGAGAGGGCCCGTTGCTGTTTATCCCAAACCGATTAAGGAACTGAGAGCGGCTGTCAGCGCTTCCCCCGCCTTGACAAGGTGGGGCCCAACCCTGTGAGCAGATGTAGCGCAGTAATCCTTCAGGTTCCCTGAGGGGACGTAGAGATTAGCCCGAAACGCCCTGCTCTGAATCCCTGCAGGAGCTGTTTTGAGAGCTAAACCACCACATGAGTCCCCCAGCCTGTCCTTGTTGCTGTCCTCTACATGCATGGCCCTGTAGCATCCTCTGGAGAGAGCTGCCAGCATGGCTCCCACCCTGCTGCAGTCAGCACAGCCCAGCTTCTCCTTTCCTGAGCAGAGCTGGTGCTTCAGGCAGCTTTCCTTGGGATCTTACAGGAGCTTTATTGCCAGAAAAGAGACTATAAAACTATCCCTTCTCTTTCTCAAAGCCTTCATCCCTTGTGGGGATGCAGAGGCAGCAGGAGTGAGACCACATTTGGGTGGGATTAGTTCTCTGTCTCTCCCGTACATACCATAGGCCAGAGAAAGACTCCCTGAAGGAGATCTCCTTCCTTTCAGTGACTTACAGGTTACATCTGTCCTCATAATTAACGTTAGTCCAGGGCACAGGCAAAACCCGAGCCTTTGCTTGTCCATGTGGCTTGATTCTCAGTCCTCTCCTGGCCCTGCTTCACGTTTTATCCTGCTTCAGCGTTTGAATTACCAGTTATGATGGCATGGTGTGTCCAGGCCTTAAGGATCTTCAGGAAATCATTTTATTTGCCGTGGATGTGTCTCTGTTGCAGTGCCTGTGAAGGCAGCTCTTGTGTTGTTTGTGATCTCTATAGTTCCCGTGCTGGCACAAATGGCCATGGGAATACTTGCTGCCAGGCAGTCATTTAGTAACTCCATTGTATCACTCCTCTATATGGTACAGAGCTGTGCGACCACTGAAGGGCCACAGGGCTTTTGCTGGAGGGACTTCCCTTATTTCCTGTTGTTCCATTTCCCTTAAATTCCTCAGCTCTTCCTGGGCCAGTGGCATCATTCCGAATGGGATCTGTGTTTTGCCTGGCATCTTATTTTTGGAGCGGGTGTCTGCTTGCGCCGTGACCTATGGAAACTGTGAAGGTGACATTAACTGGGAGGCACGCGTGTCCTTTCACAGCTCTGCGTGTTTGCTGCTTGGCAAGGGAATGGTTTTTGTGGCATAACTTAACACATTCCTGATGAACCGAGCTACCCAGGTGGCTTTGCCTTTTTACATTTGCAGTCCAACAGAAGGGGACTTAGAAACAAAATTTCACTTAAAGTCTCAAACAGACAGGTAGTGTTTGATTTGGGGTGGGTGTTTCTGTGGCCCTTGGTGATACGGACAGTGTAAGACTTGCCCAAATAGGATTTGTGCCTTCTGTTTTCATAAGCAATTAGCCATTAAACAAGCAGTCATTTACGAGGGCCTGGCTGAAGCTGCCTTCCAGAGCTCCAGTTTTCAAGGCTTGGATTGGACCCAGCATTTGGCCAGCAGTTCTTCACTCATGAAGATAAGTCACTGCTACAGGCTCTGGAGACTGCACATCTTTGCAGCTCCTTGCGTGCTTTGCAGACGACTGGCAGCAGGGACTTTGAAGCAGCAGCTCCCGCAGGAGTTGGTGGTGTGATCAAATCACTAACCTGCTCAGCTCCTGCTCTGGGAGCTGCCAGAAGGTATTAGGGCCAGGAGGCCAGACTGCAACATACTCAAGCCTCTGTGAGTCTGGTTTCTGTCCCAAGTCTTGTTCCCATCTGCATTCCTCTGGTTTCTTGCAGGGGACTAGTTCCCTCCCCCTGGCTTGAGCATGCTGCTAATGGGTGGCTTCTGGTGGGTATTTGGTGAGGGGTCTTCAGCCTGTAGATCTAGAGGAGCAAGTTGCCGTGGTGAGCTCTTGGTCAGGGACAGAAAGGTCCACAAGATTGTTGGTCCCTGGGAGCCGTAACTCATCAAATGGGAAATACTGCATGGGTTTGCCCGTGGGCAGGCAGGCCATCCTCCTGTTGGTAGTGGGCACCAGAAGCTTGGTAGAGGGCAGAAAAGCAGGCATCAGAGCCCAGCCTGTCATAGCATTTGCACAGTAGTAATATGGAGCTCCCTAGCCTGGTTTATGGCCTCTCTCATGCACACCTTTAGGGAGAAACAAGCAAAATTGCAGGTTAGATTTGACCAGTGGAGTCAAAACCTGCTGGATGGTTATCACTACTCACCTGGCACTATTAAATCTCACCTAGAAGAGAGGCAGACTTGGCTAACACAGTTCAGCTGTGGCTCCAGTGGTGAGAAAGAAACCCACAGCCCAGAAAGTGTTTCCACAGCTGATGATGGCCAATGCTTTTTCCAGCTCAGGAAAGCTGCTGCCAAGAACAGGACAGCATGCAAAAAGCACAAATACCTCCTCAGCAAGGCAGCAGATGCCCCCAGTCAGCTGCCAACAGGTTTTCTACCTGCCTTCCTACTTCAGGGAAGGACGTTCCCTGAAAAGCCCAACAGTTGCTTTGACTTTCAGCCTGGGCCAAGTGGGACCTTCATCAACTTCTCGCCTCGCCAGCTGCCACGAAGGCAGCGATGGCAGGTGTGAAATTGCAGGTGACTTGCTTGCTTCTGGCACTCCAGTGCTGTCATTTTGGGCTTTTGACAGCCTCTGAGTGGGCAGGAAGAGGGAATTGCGCTGAATCCATACCTTCTGGGGCAGGCCTTGGGTCGTAGAGCACTTGGGTGGAAGGAAAAGGGTTAAAGGGGAGAGAGGAAACACTTTGTTCAGGACTTATTCCACAGGATGATTTCTGGGAAGGGAGGGGCTGCAATCAGGCAGGATGTATTCACTTTGGGAGCTTGGGAAATCAAGCCCAGCCTGGCCTAAACCGAGAGGAAAATATAGCAGAGTCCACACTGCACAAAACAGCAACGTCCCCGCTTTACCTTATCTCCTGTCAGCGCAAACAACCCAAATGATAACATAAAAATCAGACATGGTGAAATGCTGGTGTCACATGAACAACCAAGATATCCCATGGGGAAATGATACAGTTTGAGCAGAAAGCCAGTGGGGGTATTCCTAGAAAACCCTATCCTAAGATAGAGAGAAAGGGCCCTCTCCAGTCCTCACTGTATTTCCTCCTCCTCCCTTGTCTCAGTTGGTACCAACAACCCCAGGCTGGTCCCTGAGTGGAGAGCAGGATGTGCCATCTGTGTCACAGGGCTGAAGTCAGTTACAGACTGAAGTCTTATCTGGATGGCCTTCAAAGGCAGCAGAGGAAAGCTCTGCAGATGAGTTAGGAACTGCTGGGTCATTCTCAGAGAATGGAGAGAAGATCTTGCTACTTCACAGCAAATCACTTTTGACCACCACAGCTCCTGCAAACAACCAGATGTAGCAGAGGTTCTTCTACTCTGGCAAAGGCACTTCTGGAGAAAAACTCACCTGTGTCGGTAACCTCTTGCAACTAAAGGCGGAGGATTTGGCTGAAGCACTTGATGGTGATGAAGCAGTCATCATGGAGCCATGCAGGAGAGAGCAGGGAGACAGCCCACATTCTCCACTGTTCTTTCTCCTTTCCTGGAAGGAAGAACAGCTCCATCTCCGTTTTGCAAGACCCTTCTTGCCTGCCACTTGAGCTCTTCTCCCTGGCTTTTTTGATGGGTGTGTGGCTTGGAATAGAGGTGAGAGACCCTCGCCAGGCGGCCTTAGAGGGAAGAGTGGCAGTTTGCATTGTGTGGGCAATTGATAAAGCCACAGTGAATTTTGCACACACTACTCAGACATGCAGAGTTTGCTCAGGCTGGTGGTTTATTTGCACTGAAGCGAGGCCAGCCGTTCACCTGAATGTATTTGTCACTCTGCTCTTTTGAACTGGGGCAGCTGGATATTGCTGCTGAGGTCAGTACAGATTGATCTGGTTCATTTTCTTTTCCCTGTATTAGCTCTTTCTTCAGGAATATTCAGTGCCCTGTTTAATCTGCCCTGCCTGAGTAGAAGATTTCACTTCTGGTATAAAATCCTAGCAGACATGCCAGGAGGAGAGCACCGAGGACATTAGAAAATCCATGCCTTTCCTAAGACTGAGTTTAAAACCCAGAGTTTAAAAACAAACTGGACATAATAAGTTTCTTGTAAAGGGACTATGATTACTTACAAACAAGCATCTGGCTCATTGAAGTCATGTTAAGTGCTGAAAAGAAGTCAGACACAGATCACCCTGTTCTCCAGGCTGCAATTCATTCGGTTTGGCTACATTGAATTCAGAAGCAGTTCCTTTAGGTGCTGACAAAAGTGTTTCAAGTGCTGCCAGATGAAGCTAATAACACGCACACGCCCGCCTGCACGCACAAGCACAATGGCTCAGTCAATGCTTTTGTTTTGTCACTTTTGCTTCCTGTTTCCTTGCACACACACAGAGCAGATTTTGGTTCTCAGTCCATTAAATGGTGAATAACCTTTCTAATTATCCTTCCCCGTCTAATAAGCGGAAGGAAGTCTTTTGGTGACAGAAATCGGTGATGGAGACTCCGTGGACTTTTAAAGCACTTTATTTGTGGTCCTGCAGGAGCAGGGGAAACTGAGGAGGTTGCAAACAGCAGAGAGATACTCTTTGCTTTCATGTCAGCATTGAAGTGTAGCTTCAGAAAGTGATTCTGCCTCAGAGAAATGCACTGTGCAAGGATGAACCATCTGTCTTGGACTCCCCTGGACTTTGCTATGAGCAAAGCTAACTCCGAAGAGTCTGTTTCTCCCTGAGCTTGCAACTGAGGAAAGAATTTGTCAGAGAATCCTAGGAAATTGGATTTGACAAACCCTGCGAAGCCACCTACTCCAAACGCCTGTCCCAGGCTGTGAGTGACACTGCAGGTGGAAGCTGGTGCTGTGTGCTCTGTGCAAAAAGCAGGAGCTCTCTGAGAGGAACCTGAGTGGCCCCCAGTGCAGTGATACCCCATGTCTGCAGGAATGCTCCAAGCAATCCCAGGGATTTGGGTTCACAGGTCCCGGACAGTGGGATTGGTTCAGTATCTGAATCTTCTTGGCTATTTCAGAAATCCCAGGCTGGGGCTATTAGCTCTTCTGACACTGAAGCTGTGGCATAGAAAAATAAGCACTTAATTTAATTTCCCAGCACGGCTGATGGCTAAGTCTGGGAAATTCATGCCTTTACCTCTACCTAAAAGAGAATCATAGAATCATTTAGGTTGGAAAAGACCTTTAAGATCATTGAGTCCAACCATAAACCTTAACACTACCAAGTCCCACTAAACTATGTCCCTAAGTGCCACGTCTACACATCTTTTAAAGACCTCCAGAGATGGTGATAAAATGATACTGAACTCCTTAGACAAGCACTTTGGGACCTTCCCAGGAAGAGCAGAGGACCTGTACCAGGGGAATGACAATGTCCTGTTCTTATTCTCCTGCCCTCTCTGTCTGCTGCTGGATATGAGGCCAAACAGGCCTTTGCTGTGATCTGGGACAGCCGTCCTTCTGTTCCCATGTCTGGAGCAGAAAAACTAAGCCTTCGGGGTGTTTGGATGCTGTGGGAACAGGTGCAATAGGGGACCTAAAAAACAACAGATCAGAAAACATATGGGACCGCCCCAGCTCTTAATTAACCTAATTGCTGTAGCTTCCACGAAGATCTGCGTGTTTGCCTAGCATGTAGTTTCCGGTGCAGGCAAGCACCGGGCCCTGTGATAGAGTGCAGACACGGTAATGCTATCAGCAGCCCCTTCCTTCCCAGAAGGGGCCCAGCAGGCCAGACCACCTCCATAAAACCCAGCTGGTGGGCCCAGGGTGCAGGTCCTCGTGCCTGGATGTAGAGCCCACACCTCTGAAGAGCTGCTATATATAAGCTTCTCTGGAGAGAGACTGGGGGTGAGGAATGGGTTTGAAAGCTACCAAGGGTTATTACAACCCAGCAGTTTGACTTTTCTGCCTGTCCTCCATCAGAGGATGTTACTTGCTGATTGCTGCTGGAGGGGCAATGAGTCATTCAGACTGTAGGTGGTTGGCTGATAAATGTATTGAGCCAGCTCACCTGCATGTTCGATGGCACAGTAAAACCACTAGATATTTATAGCAAGAAATTGCATCCTGACTGGTGAAAAGAGAACATTCTAAATGCTCTTTAGTTAAAGAGCACAACTGGGCTGTAGTCCTTTCTTTAGGACTTCAGACCAAGATAAAGGGTAGTCAAGGAGCTTTACTAACCTCTTTCATGCTCAGGCAACAGCAAGTTTTTTTAACTTCGGAGTCACTCTTCCTCACTGAAAGTATTTGGAGAACAAAGTCATTCCCGGTTTAGTTAAACATTTGTCTTTTTATGGCACTGAATTGTAAATAAACCTGTGGTCCTAAAAATACTAGAGATACCTCAAAGTTTCCTGAGGTTTGAAGATGTCCTCTAACAACAATCCTTGTGTTGTGCTGCAAACTGAGATTTGAAATCAGTTGTCCAGATGTCTGGTATAGAGCAGCCCAGCCGGCCAGCCTGCTCTTTCTAAGGGAGCAGCTATTCCCACATATGTGTTTCACTCCAACAGAGCCTGGATCCTCTCTGAAGCTCAGGGGCTGGAGACTTGAAGCACAGCAGAAGGAGCTGCCTTGAGAGGTGCAGAGATGCTAGTGAGTGAGGAGGGAGCGTGCAGTATCTGATGTGGGCACATCTTGTCTGGCCAGCCAAGCCAAATGTTTATCACCTTTGGATTCACCATGCTGCCCAAAAAGCAAAACAGACGTGTAGTAGTGTTGGCAATCTCTGTAGGAACCTCCTGTCTGCCAGATTCTCTCTCCCTGCCCTCCCAGCAGGTGCCAGCTGGTTTTTTGCTTTCTTTCATCCTCTGATCGTGTTTCATCAAAGCAAGCACAGTCAGGGGATGCAAAGCCCAAAGGCTTACTAAAATTAGGCCTGATCTTTGGTCCTGTTTGTAAGTAGTTTCTGTATGTCAGGCGTCATCATGCCTAAACTGGCTAAAATCAGGGTTTGCAAGTCCTAAGTGCAGCTAGGTTTGTATTATTGTTTACAAAGTCCTTTGGAGCAGCTGTGTGCCTGTTAGAACAAAACAGCAGCACACAGGCTCGTATCAAAGAGTCCCTGTGAAATAGATTTCAACATAGATGAGCATCCTGTGCTATCAAACTAGCTGACAAAGGAGCATCACGGAAGAAGCACCACGAATGGGATTTTGACACCATCAAACCATGTTCCATACCCATGACTCAGTACTGGGGTCACACAGGTTCACTGTGGAGATCTCTGGGTCTTCTGCAAAAACAACGAATGAACAAGATGTTAAGTCCCAATTAAGTTAATGGGGCTTAAACAAATCTTTCAAGTTGAATGTAGTGGTTTGTGTTTTAGTGGATCTGAATCCTGCTAAAGCTTCCCTTCCCCCTTCTTCCCATCAGAGCTACTTAAATAACAGTGGTTAAAAAGAAGGAATGATGAACAGCAGTTCAAACCCCAAAGCGTGACCAGAATAGGTGTTTGGAATGGCTATACAAAATACCTTCATAGAGGTGATGAATAAGCAGCAGAAGCAAGGAGGGAGAGCGAAAAGTGTGGTTTGTGCCTGTTTTGTAAACTTAGCTCATGTGGGTTTTTGAATGAAGAGGAAATGTTGTTGTCAGGTCTGTGGTTTGGCTGATTGCCTAACATGCTGTAGAAATCAGTGCCCATTGGTAGTGCCATTCTCATACGTGGGCTAGAATAACATTTGTTCAGTGCTGTATCTGAAATAACAAATCATCCCAACTCTGGTCTGCTCTTTGGGCAACAAGTTTGGTTTAGTTCAGGTCTTCATGACCTGGGTGGCCAGCACCGCTCTGCCAGACCTGAGCTCAACCTGCCTGCTGCAAGATGGGCTTCTAAATGACACAAACCAAGATGAAGCTGATCTCATTTTGCAGCAGCCTGGGTGCACCATGACACACCTCTGGTACAGAGCTCTCTGTTTTCCTTTTCCCTGCTACATGATGTCCCCATTAGATGCAGCTTCTGAGAAGGAAGGGGGTGTATGGGGTGTGTCATGCTCCGGAATGGGTATGGAGCTCTGGTCTAGGATACCCTTGTGGGAGCTGAAAGGATGCAAGTTCAAAATAAAGAAAAGGAGGTGATTTTCCACCTTCATTCGCCTGTCTTGGCGATTGCCCTCCCAGCAGCTCCCTCTCTGCCCCAGGGAAACACAGGAGAAATCCTGGTGGCAGCTCTGGCTTGGGGTAAGGGGCAGCAGTCCATCAGTCCAGATGCAGTCCAGAATTGGGCTGCTCCTAGGAGCTTTATAAGCCAAACCCAACATCTTAAACTTCACCTGAAAACAAATTGGCAATCAGGCCTAATGAACACGCTCCCAGGAAGCTTTGCAAGCTGCTTGTATTGTGACTCTGACTATAAAGGTCTACAGCCTCTCATTTGATGAACAGACAACAGCAGTTTTTTTTCCTCCTAACAAGGTTTCCGTAGAATGGATCCACTGCTGAATCCTGAGTCTGCCTGGCATATTCCGGGGGACATCTGGCGTAAATTCTTCATTATTAGATTACATTAGTTGCAGCAATAATCATTCACATGGGATTATTACATCCAAGCTTGTCTCATTGCCTTTATCCTTTCACACATTGTCTTTCCTGGTTCCCCTTCAAAGGGCTGTTCTGAGTCTGTGTCGGAGCAAGAAATTAACTCGTTAGTAATTTATGCATCATTTCCTCCAGGCACATGTATTTAGGGCAAGATCAATAAAATATAATAAGGAAGCGGGTGTGTATTGTCACTGTGGGGCTGAAATAATTCCTTTGGTATCACTGTAAATCCTTCCCTCACATATGAAAACTTGCAGTCCTGTCCATCATTAGCTTATTTTGCTAGGCTGTATCAACAGGACATTCATTCTGCTCCTTTGTGTGCTTGCAGAGTTCACGTCCTGCTACTTCTGCTCACAGCTGCGCAAAGGGCTCTCAGTGGTGGTTTAAGATTTTGAAAGAGCAGTGTTTCATGGCTTTTCTTCTGGCTCCTGTCGTGTAATTAAAGCTGTGCCACCTAACACTGCAGATTTGTTTCTGGAGTGGCTCCATGCTCTGGCATCTGCTGCAAGATATTAGGTCTGAGAAAGGGAAAGGGACAGCAAGAAGGTTCCAAGCACCGCAGCTCAGGGCACAGAAATCTTGCTGTCTGTGGGAACTGGGGAGGCAAACCTGAACTGATCTGAAAGGTCAGTGGAAGGTTCAAGAGGATCTGGAGTCCCTGACTAGTGATCTGACTGCTCGGCAGCCCTTCCTGAGTAAAAACCAAAAAAAGAGGAGTTTGGATCCATAGTACCTATGGTAATGTAAGAATGTGAGAGGGGCAATGCTTGTGGGGAGACAAGGCAGCAGGCAGAGCACACTGGATTTCTGTGGCTCCTAAAGAGGCTCAAAGCAAATGCTACAGGGTATCTCATCTTTCCTTGTCTCGTTTCTCACTTCCTGACTGCAATCCAGACTGCCTTGCAGGGTTTCAGCTCCATGAGAATTTGAATTTGGGGAATTTGTTGCAATTTCAGATGAAGAATTTCCTGAAAGTACAAGCGAAGTCAAACCAGCAATTCAGCACCCTTGCAAGCTCTGCCTGCCTGGACTCCCTGTGGCTGTTTCTCCTGCAGGAGGTGTCCCAGAGGTTGGCACTGATGTGGAAGGGGCTGTGTAGCCCACCTTAACTTTAGCAATGCTCTGTCTGCTGATCTGAGGGGATTACAGCAATGCAGAGGCTCCAGTTTCTGAAAGTCTCTGGAAGGAGAAGTCTTGAAATCCCGCTGCACTCTGAGACCTGTATGTTTTCTTGCTGTAAATGTGGAGAAATGTAGGAGAGGGAGGTGGTTAAAAACCCCTAGCAGGTCTGACTCATGTCCCAGAGGAATATTATTTGTGGGGTTGTGCTGGGCCGGGCAGCACACAGTGTACGGGTTGAGGCAGCAAAGTCAGAGCAATCCTGCCCTCCACAACCCCAGCGATGTTGACACAGCCTGAAGGGGAGCACAGAGGAGATGATGTCCTGAGATTATCAGTGCAGACAGGGGAGAAGAATGTTGTTTGCTTGTAGCTCCTCCACCAGGACTGGCAAAATCCAAATACGAGGGAAGAGGCAGGGGGACGCCTGCGCAAGTTTGAGGGTGTAACACGAGATAAACAGGCTCAGGGACAAAGCCAGGGGCTCTAACTTCAGCACAAGAAAAACTGGTCGCAGCACAGGCTGGTTGTCTTCTGAAAGCATTCTGGAGACAAGGGTCTGTCCGGGTCACCTGGAAGCAGCTAGTGACGCTGCCCAGGAATGCATACAGGACACTGCTCCCTTGTCACCTGCCCCCACAGTCCTCAGACAGCTTTGGTGAGTCAGTGGCCAGCTATGCCTGGTCTCCACTGGAGCCCAGTGGTGATGTGGCTAACACTACCACCTTCTCAATGGCAAAGTTTGTTATCAGATAGAGTGCGTAGGCTTGTAGATGAGAGAAAAAAGACTGAGTGGCAAAGAGAAGGAGGCAAGCAGAACTGAGACAGATGCTCAGACAGGATGGCAGTTGTTTGCTTGGTTTTATTCCTTTAGGAAATCCCTTCCAGGAGTCTCTCAGCAGAGCTACTTCAGACCAACTCCTTTGCATTTCAGGGCCTTTGCCAGGCAGCCCATGCAGCCAGCCCTCCCCCCAGCATTGCAACTCCCTCCCACATTGCAACATCTCCCACTTTCCAAAGAGACAGGAGCCCAAAGAGCAAACACCGGAAACCCCAGCCCTGGTCAAGGTCTGGGAGGTAAATTTGTAACTTAGGACAGATCGTGAGGATGCTGCTTTGTAATATGTAAACACTCCTTTCTTTCTCCAACAGCCCAGCACAGCTGAGAGAGCTGATCCCAAACCTCCCTTCATGGTTGAGTCTGCTGAAGAGACAGGACGCAGATTGGAAATGCAGCCGGGCACACAGGCTCCTTATTCCCTGGAGACAGGCTCCTTCCCTCACTTCTGTAAGTCCTTGCCCTGACCCCAGGTGAATTGGCTCTGCTCAGCAGCAGCCCAGGCTCAGCTGTGGGTTGGGCAGCTGCGCAGAGGGGTGGCGGGGACACCAGTGTGGCCATTGCCAAGAGCCATGGGGCTTGCCCAGCCTCCTGGGCATGCTGCTCTTATAGCAATAGGTGCCAACTGAACAGAGCCTTTATGGGAGTTTAATTCAGGCACAGGTTTCGGAAAGAGTGATGGGCTGGGGAAGGAGGTGGCAGCTCTGCCACCGAAGATTTCTGGTCTGATTTGGGGCAAGAAGATGGGTGAGATGAGCTTGCCATGTTCTCTTCCAGACCTGTTTTTTGTGAGTTTGTGCTTTCCTCCTGTAATGGAGGGAAAGAAAATTGTTCAGGGTGTGGAAGGGGATACTGTACTTAAAGGTGAGGGCTGCAACAGCTTATACTAAAGGAGTTCTAGGGATCAGCTGATAAAGGTTAATAAAGGACAGGTGGAAGTTACATTTAAAGCTAGTCAAGAATTTTCCATGAGAGTAATACTTTTAACAAAGTGATGTTTCTCTGTAACTGAAGCTCTCACTGGATAAATATTGATGTTTTCAAATATATTATATACATTTGTGTGTATGTACAGAGTGAGAGAGAGAATTCCACAGGGAAAATGCTGTAATGGTCTAACTAATTCAGATCTCTTTGAACCTGGTTTGTGTTTTGCCGTGACCTAATGTGTTTCACTACCTCCGCTGCATGTGAGCTCTTTGCAATATATGTATAACAATATTCTGACCAAAAAGAACATAATTACTTGCTTTTATATATTTTCAAGTCATATAACATTTAAAACAGACACTTTTCTTCCTGCTTTCTTAGTAAATATGTCACACATCCGTATAATTATCAAATCTAATTAGCATCAGCAGATTCACTATTTGTCTGATTCCTGTATGTCAGGTAAACCAGTGGCAGAGCACTGGAATTGATCCGGTCAGATGTAGAGTAACCTTTGCCCAAGGGGCTGAACCCTGGGAATCGAAACCCAGCTGTCTTGGGCAGATCAGCGGGCTGGAGGGACTTCAGAGAGGGCAGGGATTGCTCCCAAAAGGCCAGGAGATGTTAACTGGGTGCAAACGGGCAGGCAGCACGCTGAGATGACAAGGTAGCAGGCAGTAGATAGGCATTTGCTGGCTCTGGCCTGGGCTTGCAGTGAAGTTGTTTTGCTCTTCTACCCTGTCTCCCTTCCCTCAGCTGCACAGACCATGGCTGTCCTTAGTGTGTGTTGGCAGCCTGTGGGGGACAGCAGGGCCTGTTATCACTTACCATTGCTATTGTCTGCCCCAAAGACATTCTTGTGGGTGTCTGGGACTCACTGAGCTGGTACAAGCTCTGAGTGTGACAAGGGGCTGGCAAATCTCTCCTGCAGTCTGGGCTCAGACCACTTCTGAGCCTGTAGGTTGAATCCTTCCCATGAGCCAGGCTACAGGGAAGGAGACTTTGGCAAAAGGCAGGACTGAGAACTAGGCAGAAACTTTAAAGCATTTTGGAAGAGCCACTGAGGCTTGCTGATAGTGCCAACATACAGCTCCCCGCATGAACCCTGTGCAATTTGTGCAGGTTATCTCTAGTGCCACACAAATGGGGATGCAATGCACAGCTGTAAGACATCCCTGGTAGATTTCTGCGTGGGCAGAACCCCTGTTGTAACTACCTGGGGCATTGAGGAATTATTTTAGTGTTTTAAAATTCTATTTTTCTTGTTTTTTACAAGTACTCCAAAACCTCACCATATCTGGACTCTAAAGTGCTTCCAGGGTGAAGGGAGTTTGGGTCAAATTCCATTAATTTTGGAAGATTACCTGGCTTTTTACTGAGGTAATTCACTTTATACAAGGGAAACTGCCTGGTTGCAAATACCTGGATGCTGACAGCTCCGTTTCCTACAGAAATCTGGTCAAATAGGTTTGCATGTCAATGAAGGACAGAGAGAAGATGATGTTCAAGTCTCAGAGATCTAAAAAGTTGATCGGCGTCATGAGATCCAGAAAGGTATCCATCCCGCCAGCCTGCTCTCATCCCTCAGGATGAAGGAAAGCTACACAAGAGATCTGCCCGGTGCCTCCACCTCAGTCACAGTTTCAGGCTTAGTCCTCAGACTCAGTTGTCCAGAAGTGATCCACACAGGATTTGTCACTCGCTGCAGCCAGCAGAGCCCAGAGTTGAAGGCTAGCGTGTGCTGCCAAAACCAGCTTGCAGGTACTCACATGTTAGCCCCTTCCACTCTCCATCTGTCAATAAAGCGAGCCTCCTTCCCATCCTGACTTTTCCCAGCTGACCTTTTTAAACTCTGTTTCAGGTTCTGCCCAATCTTCCCTTTGACAGCTCGGAAGATTCATTCCGAACTTTGCAGAGGCAATTTTATGGAAGGGATCAGCAGCAACCTTTCATGGGTGCAGGGCTGGTCTGCCTTTCTCTTCCTCAAAGACAAGCTCACGCACGCCTGAAAACACTTGTAGGGAGCTGGGAGATGGTGCTGTTATAATGGATGAGATGGTCCCCTTCAGTGAGCCTGGAGCTGGCTTTTGCATGAGAAAGAAATTGCTGTATTGAAGTCAGGGAGGTGGGAAATCACAGGTGACTGAAACAATGGGAGCAAATCCTACTACAACTTTCATATTCACAGGTGACTGAAACAATGGGAGCAAATCGTACTACAACTCCAGTGACCTTCTAGGGAGAAGACTTTTATTGCTGGACCTACTCCTTGAAGCAAAGGGTAAAAAGAGAGTAAAAGCCCTTTAACCAGCTGATGAGAAGGGGGCTTCCCCTAGGCTAGATTTGAAGTGTTGTAGCAAGCGTTATTACAGTGATAGCAGTAGGGGAAAGGGTGGGTGTTTGTAGCAGGTGTTTTGAGTCTCCTCCTGATCTACTTCAGCTGAAAGCCCAAGTTGGGCTTCCCAAGGGTTTTTTTACCCAGAAGCTGAGGCTAAAGGGTAGTTTGGAGTTAGAGTTCTCTTTTTTTTGCTGTGATTCTTGTTCCTGTTGCAGTATCTTGCTGTGGTGGTTCAGAAGTTGAGCTGCAAGTCCTCACTGTGCCTTGTGCGATGCCTGGTTCTGCTTCAGTCTTCTTGTAAGTGCCTTGGTTGTGCAGAGCAGTATCTGACTGCCAGCTGCTGCCTTCCTGGGAAGGGGTGCTGGGCTGCCCTTGGGAAAGGGAGAGGATGGGGCAGCAGGGTGTTACCTTAAGGCTCGTCTGTGTGTGTGACAACGAGGGCAGAGAGGAAATCTCTGGGAAACTGCAATAATGCAATAAATGAGAGCAAAACTCAATGTTGTCAGGGTAGGGAGGGACAGAGTGGTGTAGTGGTGCATTGCTGTGCCCTGCAAGCAATGATGTGTAAGGTCTTCTCTAGCTGGGTGACATGAGCTGTCTGGAATTGGTTTTTCTATGCCCTCTCTTGTGAAGGAGCAACACAGAGGCGTGAGTCTGAAAAAGCCAAGCAGTGGTGTGGTGGCTCTGACGTGCCAGGATGCTAATGCCTGCTCTGTCCTTGATGTTAGCGGCCACTGAGCACAGCTCTCACCTCAGATGGGCCCTGCCGCCCTGTGGGTTTTCTGCAATGCTCCTGTTTGCTTTCTTGTTACAGCTTTTTAACAGGAAGCCTTTGAATTGATTCTGGCAGAAATCGCTCTCACCTTGGCCTGCTGCTTCTGAGCTTTCTCCAGAAACGTTGTTGGATCCTGAATGAGACATTTTGGGGGCCAGGTCTTAGATGGCCCATGACCTGTGAGGGGTGTCAGAGGTAGTGGCTGTGGCATGGGGAGGCCAGGCTGCCTCCACACCCAACTGAAGTCATATACTGTGGAGTTTTACAAGGGCTTTATCTGCACTTTTTGGAGTACCTTATATTGCTGTGGTTACATATATCTGTTTGTTCCTAAAGCCTCTATTTTCAGTGCTTTGAGGAAGAGAAGCGTTACATTGCAGATCTAGTCAGAGAAGTTGCGTTCAGAGACTGAGAGAGACTTGGGGGTGGATTCTCTTGCTCGTTGGCACCAACCCTGCTGGGCTTGAGGGCACAAAGTCGAAGTGCACAAGGAATCTGGGTCTCCTAAAAACAAACAAGATCCGAGTTTGCAGTCCCTCAGCACCCTGGGGAGTATGTGGTGCGTCTGCTGCAAATCCAGAGCAGATGCAAGTGGCTGGGGAGTTGGGATATTTTGAGGTGCAGCCTCACTCCTTCCACTTGGGTCTGTCTCCTGGGGATCCCCAGCTGAAAAGAAGGCATCAGAGCAAAGAAGCCTCAGGCTGGCTGCTGGGGGCCATGATTGCTGGTCCTTGGCATAGAAGCCAGCAAGGTTACAGGAGGATACAGCCCTGTTTTGGGAGGAAGGCTGCTTTGGTGTCTGACTGGCCCTGGGTGCAGCGAAGGGGTTAAAACCCAGCCGTTCTGCCCAATCAGTCTGGCTTGCCTGTAATAACCAATTAACGGAGTGTAATTGTGCAAATCCATATGTGGCAGTAATTACCAGAGAGATTAATGGATTCCTTCCTTTCTGAGCGGACCCCACCGCAGCTTGCCAGCGTCCCCCTGCCACCCGAAAGGACTCGGTGAGGGGGAAAAGCAGGAGCTGCTCTTCCCTGGACACTCTGTGAGGAATCTGAGTGGACTTGGAGGCCCCATGGGGACTGCCTGGTGTTTGTTTAAATAACCCTTTTCATCTCCCTGCGTTTCCTTATATACAGCTCGCTGCTTCCTGGCTCGGACCCGGCCTTCCGAGGACAGTCCGTACCCAGCCTGCCAGGGCCTGGGCTGCCGTGTCCCTGCCCTCCCCATTGTCCATTCATTCCCTGCTCCCCTTTCCCCTGTTTAGCCCTAATTGCTGCGGAATATCACGTTTGTTTGCCCTCTTCTTTTGTAGCTTTGTTATTTTAGTTGCTATGGGTAAACCAGCAAACTGTTAAAGGCATACATGAGGAGAGGAGAAGACAGCAGGGTGCTTGGAGCGGGTTTTCAAGCCAAAAAATGGGGTTGCATTCGAGGGACCTTTGGGGAATGGTGGCTTGCAGGCAGACTAGGCCCAACACATCCTTTGGGATGATTTTTCTTAGGGATATATGGCCACAGAAGCAGAGCATGACCCTGCAGCAGGTGAATACTTCTCCCTCAAATGCTCTGGATGGGGAAATAGGGCACTGAGACCTGCTGAGGGAGAAGAGGGTGCATTTGGGGACCTGTCTCCTGGCAGGTCATCATCCGGGTAGCACTGGCTCCTCTGCAATTGCACCTTGGGAACTCAAGATGCGAAACTACCTGTCCCACTTGGCAGCCCTGGCCAACCTTGCCTCTGCTGATGTGGCTGCCAGCATCTCTGGCTTCATGCACAGGGCTGCAGGTGTCCCAGGGGCAGCTGTGCTTGCTCACCTAGGGATGGGGCAGGTGGCTGGGGAGCCAAATGTCCTTTAGAGCTTGGGATGGCAGGGAGCGATCATATCACATCAAGCATCATTGCACCCTTGCTGCCTTCCTCATCAGGCCAAAAAAGCGATGCTGGGGTTTGAACCTGGGCTAGGAGCAGGTATCTCCTAGTAACCTCTGCCCTGAACTGCTCAGCCTCTTTCATCAGTGATAATGATGTGGGTCCAGGACTGGCTGCCCCCAAAATCTGTAGTGATGTCTGCACAGGCATCCCTGGCTGGCCCTCACCTGGCTGCTCTCTGGCAGATCTGGCCGTGTTCACCACCACATACAAGGTGATGGATGGGAATGACTGTGTTTTTATGGCTAACTCATTGCAAAGGCCAGGAATGGGGCTGCTCCGAGGGAACGGCTCTTCAAGGTATTCAGCAGAGACATGAGCAAGGCTTCTCCCTACAGAGGGTTACAGATGATGGGGAAGGTTTTGGAAGACTTTTGCCTGGAGGTGATGGGAACGTACAGAAAACTACATTTTCCTAGAAGAGCAGGGGAGGTGGAGAGCTCTGACAGAGTTGCTGCTTTTGTCTCTGCTTGCTCAGGGTCCTGGGAGCCAGCCTGCACCCATAGCTCAGCTTCCATCCAGAAAGAGGCACTGAGGCAGCTCTTGGGTATTGCAAATGGGGTGGTTTGGTTTGTCCGAGAGCTGTGTCCATTGGTGTCAGATGAGGCCCTCGTCTCTTTTAGCTCTTCCATTTCACCTGACCAAGAGTTCATCAATACTCATCTTCCCTTGCCGCTGTGTCATTCTAGGTTAGAGGTTACGTGTGCTAAAGCACGGCACGTAAACATGTCTCCTGGGCCTGCTGTGCTTGCGGGAGCTTGAAGAAGCCCATGTCTTAGGGGAGCAGCCTTTCTGGAAAGCTTCCCACCTGGCACAGGTGCCCGGGGGATACAGAGAAATAGTTGGGGCACTGGAGGATGTGTCTTGCACAATTTCTGGGATGCTTGAAGTGTTGGCTCTTTGCTGTCCTGGGTTTTAGGCTGCGGAATTTAGTGGGTAGTGAATTTCATTAATGAAATGAGCCAGGGGAGACTGATTTGTGTGGGTGTGGCATGGCTCTTAAATGTCCAAAGTTCCTGGTGGGAACAATCCTTGGCCTGTGCTGCCCCCCAGACTGCTCTTGGGAGTTATCTGATGGGAAGTGGCAGGGACTGTGTTTACAACTAGTGGCACAGGTCATGGGATCATGCCCTGGGGCTGGTGAATTTACTGGTATGGATTAGCCTTTGGGGCTATGCTGCTGGTCTGGAAAGCAAAAGACCTGAAAAGAGACTAAGCTCCAGATTTTGCAACTGGGATGTGCCTGGCTGTCAGAGGAGGCAGCTTTGTCTTGGAGAAGCTGCTCTGGGATCCTCAGGGCTTGCTTTAATAAGCTGACTTAAGTCAGTGCACATCAGTGCAGTACCAGTACTTAAGCATGTATTGCTGTGCCCACATCATCCCAGGTCCTTTCTCTGCTTCTGCTGTGCAAAGGTTGCTCCTTCTGCTCAGAGGCTTGAAAGGACAGGGTCAAAACATGTGGCTGTGGGCAGGTGCTCACTTCTTTCTCTCTCTTTCTACTGGGAAGAGGTTGGGGGGCAGACAGCAGACATTTGACAGTGCCAAAAAATGTCATTCCACATGCCTGCAAATTCTTCACATGCTTGCTCCTTGCTGCTGTGCTGTCTTGGCTCTGTGTGGTGTGGTCTGTGCCTGTCTTGATTCAGGTCTGTTCATTTCTTTGGGGCACAAGGAATTTTGTCATGCTCCCATGGCTTTAAATACCAGTGGATTTTCCATTTGGTAGAGGGGATCGTGTGGCTTTTGAGAGGAGAATATGTTTGAAAGGCAACGGAAGGCATTGATGAGGAAAGGGATGCTCACTGTAGCTGGCTTCTTACCTGCCCCTCAGCTCTACAGGGAGGGTTTTAAACAGTTCCTGCAGGGAAACATTGAGAGGAACTGTTCTCATGGGAGAACGGTTTGGCTGAGTTTTATGTTGTGCTTGTCTCCCTTCGGCTGCCACTGGAAGGTGAGTCCCAGGAGAAGGCCAGCTGCTAAAACAGATGAGAGATGTGTGTATCTGTCCGGGCAAGGCGAAGAGATGACTCAGTCCCCTGAATGTCAAACAGACCAGGCTGGCAGAGTCTTGAACTGATGTTGGTTGGATCTATAAAGAAATGATAACAAAATGAACTTTTTGGTTTTCTGTGAAGTGGAAGTCTGTGTGGCTTGGGGGACAGACCCAGACTATCAAGTGTGGAGTTATCTGAGCTACTAGTGGAGGCAGATGGTGAGGTCTTTGTGTATCAGTGAGGGCTACAGTGAGGTCTTTGTATCACCTTTCTCCTGTCTCTTCTTTTTTACTGCCAATTAATGAAGGGTATCTTTGGGCTTCAGCTCACCTTAAATGCATTTTGTGTCTCATGTGCTTGGGCAGCAAGACTTGGCTGGGCTTCATTTCTTCCAATTGCCATGCCGAGGCTGTGTGTCTAGATGTGATATTTGTGCAGGGACTGCACAGGTACATCTCTGCAGCATAGCATCAGTGTGTGTCTCTGGCCAAGGATGTGGTCTGGTTTATTGTTTGGGGGGTGGTGGTGTTGGTGTGGTGGTTTGTATTTCCCCCCTTGTGACTCGGAGGCATTATAGGTGTGAGCTGGGGGCTTGCAGGATCCAGGGGTGCCAGATCAGATGTATGTGGAGCAATGGAAACTTGTTCCAACACTTGCTTGAAAGTCAGTGGAGCTCAGGAGAGCTGTGCTCAGGAAGATAATGTTCATTGCAGAAACAGAGGAGATCTTTGTGCATTAGAGGAGACAGCAAAGCATTGAGAAACCTGCCCCTCCCTCATTCATGCAGACACACTTGTATTTTGGTGGTATTTTATTTCCTTCCCTGCTGTCAGGGGACCCAATGGACTTGCTGAAATCTCCTGTAAAAGGGTTAATAGGGCCAGTGACATCTAAAAGAGTGAAGCAGGAGTGGGATTCAGGTGAACTGTCTGGATCCTGGGGGAGCTGCAAGCATCCTTTGAGAGGGGCAGCAGCCCGCTACGGCTTATAGAAAATGCCTCATTGATTGGAGCAAGGACTAAACTGCAAAGACAGCTGGCTGAGAAGTGCTGACCGAAGCTGTGCCTTGGTGATATGGCTTTTGGATGATATGGTGGATGTGGCTTTCAGCCTCTTGGTCCACATCAAAAGCTTTCTGGCCATGTGATGCAAAGGGCTAACCTGGTGTAAATGCCTTCTCGTTCTTCAGATCTTTTAAAATTATAGTAATGGGCCCACTTGATAAGGAAGGCTTCATCCTGGATCAGCTGCCAGAGAGCAGATCGTATTGTAGACCTAAAAGCACAGGAAAGACAGGAGTGATTCAGTGAAAGCTGGAGCCCTCCCTGTGGCACCAATGTGACAGTGTGCAGTCACATGCTTGCACCTGGTCCAGGCAGCGCTCAGTGGAGAAACCCAGTGTGAGCAAGCTTGAAGCTGTGGCCTTGCTGGCTTGGAGAGAGCATGGATTAGAAATCCAAAGTCACGTACTGATCCCCCCTCTCCCATGGCAGCAGACAGAGGGGCCTGAGATGAGGTGTCTTATGATAGCTATCAACTTCTGGGCTTTTGGGGCCTGGCTGCTGTGGCTGGGACTTTGGGGACCGGGCTGTGGCTGGCGATGGCTACTCTGTCCTCAGCCATGAAGGGTGCTAGCCCCTGATGTGAAGCTGTTCCTCTTGGATGCCTCCAAGCCTTCCTCCCTTGAGAAAGGAGCTCCTCAGAGCAGAAATAACCCCTGTTACCTTGAACTCCAAGATATCCACATTTGCCTGTCTGGTATAAATAGACCATCTGAGGCAGCCAGATGTGATGGAGATTGACAGGTTGTCTCTGGAGTTTTGCACTTGCTGGAACAGGAGGAAATGTAAAAGCATGAACGTGGGGATGCACAGAGTGAGAGTAGCAAGCAAAGCCCCCAGCTGCACAGGAGGCTGTGGCATCTGCCGGTGGGAGGCCTTTGTGGTCTTGTGCAGGGAAGTGTTATGACAAGACCTTCCCCACCCAGGACTGAGTTCTGGTGGCCATCAACAAATGCAAGGTCCAGGATTTGCCCAGGCTGGGCTGTCCCTCATCAACTGCGTGCCACCCACCTCAGGCTCTTGCCAAGGAGCAGAACATAGTCTGCTCACAAACATCCAGGTTTGTAAGCAAAAGAGAATGAAGAATGGAGCAGGATCAATGGAAAAAAAGGTCTCTTTGAAAGTTTTCTAGGAGTTTTGCAGTTTCACTTAAGTAGTTTGTTTTTGAGTAGTTAGAGAAGTCTGAAATCTGGAGGGGTTTTGTTACTATGGGTGCTTTGGTTTTGTTTTGTGTGTTTTTTTTATATATAATGACAACCTGTAGGTCCTCTGGCACTCTGACTGGAAAGCTTGCTTGCAGGGTGGTGTCAAGGATGTATCAAGTGAACCTTTTCTTCACCTGTCCTTTGAAAGCCCGTTGCTGAATGCCAGATGACATGCCAAAGTGGACTTCAAGAGCTGAGTGTTCATTTCCCACCAAAATCTCCTCTGGACGTGAGGGCCTTTAGGTCAGAGATCTGCCTTTGTATCTGAGTGCCTTTAGCACTTGCCTGTAGAAATCCTGGCTTCATTTGGTCCTCATCCAACCTGCAATCCTGGTTTTATAGCCCAGTTTGCTCACTTGCACCACTGACAAGAACAAATCTGTATTTTGGGCTTGCTTATTCCCCTGCAAACTCAACCTAAAGCAACAGATGGTTTTGACAAAAAAAAAAAAAAAAAAAAAAAAAATTTCCAGAGGCTCCAAATGATTATTTTTTTTTTTT
>NW_015090852.1:3313848-3318389 GCF_001431845.1 Calidris pugnax | reverse complement strand
AAAAAAAAAAAAAAAAAAAGAAAAAAATTTCCAGAGGGTCCAAATGACTATTTTTTTTTTTTTTTTTTTTTTTTGGAGCCACCTTCCCAGGAATACTTTGCTGCATGCTTTTCCATGACGCTACCGCTGCTGACCTTTCTGCTCTGGCAAGGGGGAGTCGCTGGGAAGCACATAGGCAGTGATTCTTTGCTGTTACAAAGGCCGGGATTGTTGGTGGCTTGACGCCCCAGAAAGTGTCTAATTGACTTGACTCTCTCTAGCTGGGCTCCGAATGGATTTTCTGCCTCAGGATATCTTGGCATTATAGTGGACCTGTTGTTTTTGCTCCTCGCATGATATTAAAAACTGCATTGTTGGGGCAGAAAGCGTGAGTCAGAACGGATGTGTGGAGGGAGCTGCCTGTTGCCCTGTGAATGAGTGCCAGCCCAGAGGAGCAGAGCAAGATGGGGTCACCTGCCATCTGCAGTTAAGGGCTGAGAAGTCTCTTAGAGCATTCCAGAGAATGATCTTGGCTTGATGGTATAGATGATACTTCATATTCAGAGATGGACAGATGTAAACCTGCCCTTTGCATCTCAAATAAGGAGCGTTAACACTGAGGTGGTTGAGGCACCATCCCTGGAGGTGTTCAAAAGACGGGTTGATGTAGTGCTGGGAGGTATGGTTTAGTGATGATGCTCCTTGTTTGTTGTGTGGGTGTCTATTTTTGTCAGTTAGGTTGATGGTTGGACAAGGTGATCTTTAAGGTCCCTTCCAACCTAGAAGATTCTGTGATTCTGTGAAATATCTCCTAGTAATTTTGCAATATTTGCCCATTCCAGAGCAGATTTGGTCCCAGGTGCCCTGTTGGGTGATTCTGTGAAATATCTCCTAGTAATTTTGCAATATTTGCCCATTCCAGAGCAGATTTGGTCCCAGGTGCCCTGTTGGGTGTCTCTGTCACCTTGTCATCTGGCACTGGTGCCCTGGAGCATCTCACCTGCATGGGTGTCTAAATGTGCTTGTGCCACCAGTGGTGCCTGCCTAGGGAGGTAATGCTCTGGGAGCAGTGGGCAGCTGGGCCCCGCAATGAGCAAAGCTGCTGGAGGTGCTTAGGCAGGCGTAAGCGGATTCAGTGACACTGCTGATTAGTGTCGAGGGCCTCATTACGGTGCTGGTAATTGAAGGTCTCCCAAGGTTTAAACAGACTGGGAATTATCTGCCCTCAGAGCCTGCTGTTGGCTGCATGGGATGGTGCTTTCTGCAAGGTAGGCAGTACCCTCCCTGGAGCTGCCTGGCGCTGGGGATGGTGGCCTGTGCCCTCCAGACCCTGGGGAGGGGACTCGTGGTGGGTGGCAGTCGTGGGGCTCAGGGAGATGGGGAAGGCCTGGGGAGAAGGAGAGGGCAGGCTGTGTTACTGCAGGTGTGTTTGTGGTGCTGCTGTTTGAATATACTGCTGCTGGTAATTGTATTAGCCCGGTAGGGCTCTGGGGCTAATTTTATTAGCTTGGTGTCTGTGGTTATTGCTTTACAGGAGACAGCGGTGAGAAAGGGCAAGGCTGAGCGGGGAAGGGATGATGCAGTAAGTCCCTTCCTCTCCATCTCCCTCAAGGGGACACATTGCTTTTTGTGGCTTTTGCATGGTACAGGCCAGTGTCAACTGGTACAGCAGATAGATGAGGTTGGTTCAGTCTGATTAGCCTTCAGAAACCAGTTTCAAGTCCCCGTTCTGCCACTGATTTCCTGTTTGGCCCCGAGCATGTCACCTGGTGTCCATGTATCCTCCCTCCAAGGCAAGCAGGGAGGGGAATGGGCATTTAGGCTCCTGGGGCACTCAGCCTGGTAGCCCCTGTTGCACCTCACTACGCATATGAAGAGAGTCCTAGCTCTAACACCAGCACCCCATGCACAGAGGGTTTTTTTCTGGGACTCTGTAGCTCCAAAGCAGTGTGTCAGGAGGGTGCACATGCAGCTGCAGGGTTATGAAGTCTGCAACTGTTTTATTTGCATATGCTGTTGCCACATGCACAACCATAGGATTCCTTTGCCTTTAAACAGAGATGGGATGGGAGACTGATGGGATTCTTGGTCGTGTTTGGAGTTTTCCTGGTTCAATCCAACTTGCAAGGAATAGGGACCATACTTAATATCAAGGTTTCATGGTTCTGGGGCAGGGTGGGATAAGCTTATTGCATTTTAGGCTTTCACAAGTTTAGGGTCTGGCTCCAGAGATCAGCATCTCAAAAGCCTTGATGGAATAGTGCTGGGAGGTCTTTGAGATACTGTTCCAACACACTGCTGGAATACTAGCTACAGTATGTTGGCCTTGGAAAGCTAGTGGGGAGGCAAGAGAATTGGGGACCCAAACACAATGTTAATATCTCAGCAGGTTTCAATCAGCACTGATTTGCTGGGACTCCCAGTGTGACTGATGCCCTCCAGTATGTGACTGCTGGACAGCACTCAGCATCCCAAGGCAATGGTTTTCCTTCCTAAAATAGCAGTGGCAATCACAATGTCTTGTCCTTTTACATAACAAGGAGGGGAAATAAAAAGCATTCAATAATTTGAAGCAATGACTTGTGCTAGTTCTAGTAGAAGTTGAAGGGCTGCTTCTATATGGTCCTGCAGTACCTCTTAAGAGAGACTGAGCTGGTTCCTGGAGTCTGTCACAGACTGATCTAGCTAGAGGGGCTGGAGCCTCTCCATGCTCCAAAACCCATGGTGGTCCCCTAAATGAATTGCCTGATGCTTGTTTTGCCTGATGAAGAGGCCTGGAGGGTTTTCCTTGGAGTTGCTCAGTGTGTGCATGTGTTCTGTGGTGCTAAGTACTCACTAACCCAGATCTGCAAAAAATCAATAAAGTAATCCACTTACTGCTTGGGACTGCCAACCTTTTTAAGGAGCTCAGAGCTGTTTTGTGTTCTTTCCTCTCCCCTTTCTTCTAATCTGGAAGAAAGAAAAGAGGGATGGGAAAGGGGGTGCTGGCAGAGCTGGACTAAAATCAGGCTCTTTGCTCTGGGCAGATCAATAAAAATAATTCCCCACTAAAACTTCATTAGCATGGAATTAAAGCTGCTGAGATCCCGTGTGGTTGGTAGGAATTAATGCACTACTAAATCTCAGCACGGTTGGCGCTTAAAACGCAAAGCTGCTTCCTTGCTCACACCTCCCTGTCCCAGCTCTGAACTGGCCATGCAGCTGCCTCTGCTCCTGCTCTGCCCCATGGCTGCTTGGTGGGGGCACAGCCCTCTCGTCCAGCCTGAGGACAAGGGACAAGCCAGGCTGAGATGGTGGCAAGGTGCAAGTCAAGCAGGTGGAAGCAAAACTACTGTGCAAGAGTGGATTTGTCTCTTGAAACAGTAGCTCAAATCTGAGTTATTGGTGGGGACTGGGGGTAGATGGCTCTGGTGTGTCTCTGCAGGGTGATGAACAGATGATGAGAAGGGTCTCTGGGTGGGTGCTGGACAGGCAGGCTTCCCATCGTGCCAGATCTTTCCCTGACATTGGATCAGAGAAACATCCCTCTGGCAGGCTGTGCCTGAGGCTGTACAAAGTCTCTCTCTTCTGTGGAAGTCTTGGATTTTATTGAGGGTGTGTGTGTGAAAATTACTTCTTTTTGGAAGAAGATTGTTGTTTAGGGTTTTTGATTGAAAAGTGTTTCTTTCAGTCTTGTCACAGATGAAAAAAAAACCTTGCCCTGCTGAGAAATCCAATTTTCTATACAGAGATTGAAACAAGCCACCTTGCAGCCAGCTCTTCTGCAGCACTTTGGGTTTCTGCTTGGAGGGCCTTGGGGCATCACTGCCCCACGCCTGGCTCTTACCTCCTGCCCCCAACAAGGATCCCCATTGTGGCTCTGAAAGGACAGCATGTGAGACAAAGCCAGCATTATCCTGAAACAGCAAACTTTGTCTACAGGTTAGAAATCCCTGTGGTTGCCAGTGACCTGATGCCACTTGGATTAGTGCAGGATGGAGAGGACTTTGGAGGGACCCATAGGTGAGCGTGGGGCAGCACCCACTGGAACAGGAGCTGTGCCTATGGCTCCTGCACTTGTATGTAGCTGTGGAGACTTGTAGGATGGCTGGTCCTTCCTGAGAATGTTCACTGGACATGTCCTCATTGTATACTGGGATGGCAGCAGGAGAGGACACAAGCTCAGCTGAACAGGGAGAGGGACAGGACATAACACCAAACAGTTAGATGCTACTGTGTTATGCTCTTGTGCTGGTTATCAAACCCTCTGGTCTCCCTTCCCCAGAGCTCAAAACTTGTGTGCTGTGAGTGGGGTGTGTAAACATGCTGCTTGGCTGCCTCTCCTCCTCTGAAACAGTTCTGCAGTGCCGTTTATGTTTGTGCAATAAAACAAATGAGATGTGAAAGTTGGCCAGATAGAAAATACGAGAGCGATCTCTTCTGTTTGTATTCCCCCCGCAAGACTGCAGTTACTTGTTTTTTGCCTCAGTAGAACCTACTCTGAATACTGATCTCTTTTCTTTTTCTTTTTCTTTTTTTTTCCTTTTTTTTTTTTTTTTTTTTTTTTTTTTGGGTCAAAAAAA
>NW_015090852.1:3281821-3313536 GCF_001431845.1 Calidris pugnax | reverse complement strand
CCTCTTTCTATATTTATTCTTTTTTTTTTTTTTTTTTTTTTTTTTTTCTTTTTTTTTTTTTTTTTTTTTAGATGTGAGCTAAAAACAGTGCATATATACTTGGGCTACAGCTTATGGGCTATGCAGAACCCTGATACTATTGCATGCAAATCTCCTTGTTCCTGATGCCAGCCTGATTATCCAATCATTCTGCTAAGTGGAGATGTGCTCCCAATTGTTAGGCTCCTGTGCCCAGTTAAATTCTTAAGTCCTGGAGTTGCTCTGAGGGACCTGCTGCCTATAAAGAGCTGTGTGTCCATGGCATGGTGTCCTCTTGATATTATGAGGTGCTTGCAAGCAAATTCAGAGCAGAAATGGGAGGAGCAAGATCACTTTTAAAAATAAGTTAAAAATCATTAATATGAGGGGGGGGGGAAAAAAACCCAAAACAAAAAACCCAACCTTCTGTTGCTTAAACTCTCTGGCTGGAGAGAAATGGGTATGGCAATGTCTGAAAGCAAAGCAAGAAACAGAGCTAACAAGGGTAACCTTTCCTTCTGCGCACGCAATACCTCGGGGCTGACAGCGCCTCAGTCAGCATCTGCCCGAGCTGTGGCTGGATGCTGTGAGTAGCTCTGTGCTGGCATATTGCAATGCCTTCCCCTTGTAGCACGCTTAGTGCCAAAGGGCAGCATGGGCCCTCGGGTGATCTGGAGGGGGCCGAGAGCCAGAAGGCTCTTGAAGGATGCCAAACATCCTAATCTGCCGATCTTCCCTCTTTGTTGTCTTGCTGCTTGCATGGCATGTTCCCCATCCTATATGCAGGGGTGGTTCGTGGCCTCTCAGGGAAGGCAGAGCCCCTTGTGTGAGCCTCCTGAAGACAGGAGTCCTGTGCCCCCTTTTCTCTGCCACGTGGCTCGTGCCAATGGCAGTGCTGCAACCTCCTCCTCCAACATAGCCCTGCATCTGAGGCAATGCAGACCTTGGTCTCTGCTCACTTTACAACCTCTGGCAAAATTCCTCCCTCCTCCATTCCTTTGAGGTGACTTAATCCCAGGTCACCCAGATCAGAAAACAGAAACTGGGCTGTGCTATTGCCTGCATCCCTGCCTCTTCCCCAAAACTGCAGCAGTTGGGTAGGGGGCTTGCTGGGTGGGCAGCAACTGGGACTGCTCCCCCTCCTGAGTACCAGTCACAGAGGAGGCAACGCTGGAGACTACATGTGGCTTTGTCTCGCTTGGGCACCTGTTCAAAGCAGAACTTGTTTCTGTTTATTTCTACCTATTTACTGCAGTACTTCATTGTCAGGGTGGATGGATGTTAAATCAAAGTTGTGGATGTGTGTATGGGACTGTCTGTGAAGCCTACTGCATTCTGCTGTTGTGGCTGTGAACGCTTCACTGACTGAGCCCCCTGGGCTCTGTTTTGTGTCCCCACTTCTTCTCATCCCATGCAGATTTAGCAACCGGGTAGTGATGCTTTTTTAGGGTGGTTTGGATGTTTTTTGAACCCCTTTGGGTGAGGCTGGGGAAGGGAGTTGAGATTCCAGCTCCACTAGCCCCAGAAAGGTCCTGGCTGCGTTTCCTAGAGGTGACTGCAGTCTGGCACGGCAGGGGCAACAACTTGATGCCAAGGAGCACAGCCGAGGGAAGGCTTGGTGTGGGACGGGAGCACGGAGGTCCCTGCCCTGCACAGCCCTTGCCTCCGAGCTTTGGGAGGGTTGCACATCTGCCCTGAGGATGGACTGGCTGACAGACAGGGCAGGAGCAGGGTTGGCTCTTTGCATGTCCGGAAAACACCTCCACATGGCTGGGGCTAGTATAACTAATAAACCGCATCGAGTCTTCACTGGTGGAAAAGCAAAGCAACCCCCTCCTTCCCTAGGATGCTCCTCCCCTAAACAACCTAATTCCCCCCCCCTCTTTTCCTCCCGATTTCTGATCTATACCGGAGCCGTCATGCATTGATCGGTGTCTTATCTGGACGATTATGCTTCCCGGACAGTCGGCCACGAATTCGCAGGGAGCCAAGACAGCTGAGCACGGGAGCCAGCCCTGAGCGGCGGCGAACAAGAGCATGTCTTATCCCTTCCAGCAGCTGCTGCCGGCGTGAAGCGAGGATGAGGCCACAGGAGGAGACAGCTGCCCCGGCACCCTCTGAGAGCCCCTGCTCCTTCAGAGCCATGTCCCGACCCCAGCAGGCTGCGCCACGCTCCAGGCAGCTTTGAAGTTAGAGGAGGGCAGTTGCGTTTAGAAAGGCAAGAGATGAACTGAAGATTAAACATGTATGGGAATTATCCTCACTTCATTAAGTTTCCTGCGGGCTTTGGCAGTAAGTATTTTACTCGCGTTTGCAATCTGTGCCTTCTGGGTTAGGTGGAGGAACTGATCCCACAGTAGGAGTGTGTTGGGGGGGGGGGAGTAAAGGGAATTTAAAAACGTGTTTAACCTAGCTCGTGTGTGGCTGTAACCTATGATGCCTGTGTGCTTATGATTGAAGCTGTCCTGTGATTATACGTGCTGTGAACTTCAGCACAGCCAAACCAAGCTGCCTGAAATTAATGCAGGACTTGACTCAAACCATGACTCTTTGCTCTGAAGTTTAGTGTATGGCATTTGAGGTGCATGTATATATTTGCGTATGAAATTGAAAGAACAGGACCAAACCAAGTATCTTTCCAATTGCATTTTTATTAAGTTGTTGGAGGAAAAAAAATTACTTTTAAAACATAAAACAGCCCCCGGGAACATCTGAAGAGGGCTCTTTCCTTGCCCAGTGGCTGTCTCCTGCCCTTGTGACACAGATACCACCATAATCGTGTGAAGCTGTGTCAGATTAGCCAAATGAGGCTGCACAGCGAGACGACGGTCTGTGAAGGGCTGTGTCTGCGTGGCTGTGAGCTGCAGTACCCCTGCACACACAAGTGAACGAGCCCCACTTGAAAAAAACAGAACTGCTCTTCGGGAAATGGGCTCTGCAATTAGTGGGGCTCACTCGTTATTTTTATCTGAAGTTAGTCTTCTTGTCCTGACACGGGGGATGTGTGAGGGGAATGGGCTGAGGAGCTCTAGGGTGCTCCCCACTCGAGGCAGGGAGTGGGTAGGTTGGAGTGCTTGGTTGTAAGGCACTGGGAGCACCCACATGTTGGCTGCTGGCAAAATATTGATGCCGCTCCAGGGAAGTCACAGTGTATTGTCACTTGTGGATGTGCAAAGTCTTAGTATTTCTGGAAAACTACTCAAGTTGTTCCTCAGCCTTTCAGGGTGGGTAAATGCCTCCAGGACACTCTCTGGAGGCCCCCAGGCTGTATACATCAGTTATTTCTCTGCTAGAGAAGAGGTTTGTGCAGACATTGGATTGCGCATGGGATGTTCCCGCTATGTGTATATTTTTTTCCTCCCTCTTGCACCAGATGCTCACCTCTGGTAATTCTCCAACTCCAGAACAGTCATTGGTATTGCATCAAGTCATCCCCAAGTTTCACAAGCGCTTGACTTTCCAAAATACCTTTTTTTAGGCAGTTTCTGCAGAAAAGAGACGACTTGTTGGAAGAATCTATTGCTCACTGGTGTTTTTAAGGAACCAGCCAAACTCTCTCCTATTGCTGCAATAAGAGTGAAACAATGGAAGTGTTATTTGTATTTAATTTGTTGAGTATTACAAATTTACAAGGAAGTGAAAGAAAAGTGACATTCAAACCGATCTTCATAAGAACCAGGCACAGATCCTTGTAGAGGCAGGGGTCACAGCACTCAGCAGAGCCTTTGGGAGATTTTTAGGAGAGGAAACTTGTAGTAGGAACAGAAGTATTTCTGCTCCACCAATAAAGGCAAAGGCACTATTCTCCAGCCCACCAGCCATTCAATGCGCTGGGACTTCAACTTTCACTTGAAAGTATATTTAACTGGTGTTTTAACCTGCTTCTAACTTGATTTAGAAAAGCAGGAGCTTGCTGCAGGTGAACCACCAACCGAGATGCAAAAGCATTGGCTGAGTTTTGTTTTGGCTGTTCCTCTGCTGCCTGCGCACTATAGAACTGATGGTCACCGTTCACATCTACACTACCCTCAAAGCTGGAGAGCTTCCATGCTCCTTAGACAGCTTGAGGTGTGCAGGTGGTGTGCCTCTCCCTGGGTTGTTGGGTCTGCAGGGAGGGATTTCTGCCTGTTTGAGAAGGCAATTGCTGCTCTGGCCAGACAACTTTAGGGCCCGTGGGCGGTGTGAGAGGACACTCGAGCTTTCAGAGGAATGGGGCAGGGGGAAACATAGCAACCATCAATGGTGGTGTGGTGTGGCAGATTCCCACTGCCTTGGGATCCTCACTACAAAGCCCATGCAGGCAACCTGCATCTCTGGCAGGCCTACAATATGTTCATTATTTGCTACTCCCCCTCCTTTAAAAATAGCTATGAAACTGTCCCCCGTCCTGCATAGGGGACATCAGGATGGTGGAAAAGGGCAGTGTCCACACAAGACTGTCAGCTTGTTGCATTCATTGTTCTTGCACTGTGTTGCTGGAGGGCAGAGTTTAGGTGATGTGGCTGTTCCTGTTCAGCATGTCTAGCTCTTATTGTATTCAGATTTCCTTTAGCTCTGAAATTCTGGGCTTCATTTTGAGCATAACAGCAAAAAAAAAAAAACAGAGCGCGTGTATTTGCTTTCTTCTTTTTTGCATTCAAGTAACTGTTGCATATGCTTTAACTTAATTTTATCTGCGTTCAGGTTAGAAATAAGGTACACGTTTTTGATGGTGTGTAACTCACTGATCTTAATTTTCTGAACAAAATCATTGAATTTGAGAATGTACATATACACAAATTGGTAATAAGCGCATCATTTGCAATGAGGAAAGGACAGACTCTGAAGTGTTCTTGATGAATTGGTAGAGCAGCAGGAAAGTGTTCAGATGAGTCACCCTTACACATCTAAAGCAGGAGATGTGCACTTAAGCAGATGGATTCTCCTTCACAGCCTGGGCTATAGGAGCAAGGAAAGGGTTTCAAAATGTGGTTTTATTCTCCAAAAGGATGCATTTCATCCAGAGCCCAGCTCCCAGGGCAAGGAAAGATGCTGTGCTGGCTGTCCTCTCTCTCTGAGCACTCTCTGGCACAGTTGGTTGGGGACAAGAACTTACTTGGCTCCTCCACAAAGTCTCTTTTATTAGTACTCATGTAACTTGGCCTGTGGCCACACCACCTCCGGCTGCAATCTTGTCAGCTCTCCCAAGCAAAGCGGGGTTAGGCCAGGTCGTTTGGGGGATAGGGAGAGTAAAACCCGGGTTGTGCTTGAAGTGGGGTTGCTGCCTGGCACCGTTTTAATCTGTGATGGTCCCAGGTTTTGTGACCTGCAGGATGCTCTTTCTCTGGATGTCATAGTTTGCCATGTCCGTAACTATAACTGCATATATGAAGAGAGAAGAGGGCTCTCTGACCCAGCAGAAATATGAGAAAATCTAGTGATTGGGCAACTGCTGCACCTAGGGAAATGCAGATTTTATTTTTTTAATATATTATTTTTTTTTTAAAGCAGGAGACACTTGCGTTCAGCTGCCTGGGGCAGCCACAGACCCTGCAGCCAGTTAAATCCTTTCTGATGGGGACCTGTAGCCTCTCCAGGAGTTTAAAGACCACTGTAGGAATTTGTATGTGGGTTTTTTTTTTTTTCTGGTGGATGCTGTGCTGCAGATCCCACTGGCCAGGAGAAAAATCTGGTCATACAATCATGAAGAGCATTTCAGGACTCAAATTCAGCAACTTTTATTTCTTTGGAGATGAGAAACTTCATCCAACTCTTGTGTGTTAATGTGGTCACTGGGGGGATATGATGCATTGGGGTGAGTAGCTTTGGCTTGCAGTCCTTATATTAATTACCTGACAAATAGTTGCTAAAGGAGTCTTTGGTTGGCAAGATCACCATAGTCATAGAGTTACTCTATAACGCATAGTTCCTGTCAAAGTCACGGCAAAGACTACGTAGCTTCTGTGGATTTTGCTCCTTTTTTCCCTCCTCCTTATCTTGGCTTCCTGGGGAAAAGAATATGCAGTTAAATGCAGGTTTATCTTTTCCAAATGTCCTTAGACATATTAAGCTATTGACCCACTGTCCAAGTTCAGTCAAACCAGACCAAGGCCTCAAAATAGCATCTGATGCTGAGCCTGCACCAGGGCAGATGAATGTCTCATATGCTTCCACCCCACTGCTGCTTGTGGGCCAGATTTTGGGTGGCCCCTGTTTGCAAGGGCAGCAGAGGAGCATTACCTGAGAGAAGAGGGAGCAGCTCTTCCCACCACCCGAAGAGCTGAGGGGAAACTTTCTCCTGCTTGTTGGTCTCCTGCCCTGTGCAGATCCCTGTCGCAGAAGCCCCTGCTCACGTATGTGCCAGCACACCTCCAAAATTTTTTGCTCCTCTGTGATGTTAGCTGTCAGGGGAAGGCTGCATTATTTATTGACTCAGAGTTGAGCGAAAAGATGGAAGCACAAAGGTTACTGGACCTTAAAGGCAAGGCAAAACCAATAACCTTTCTGTAGGATATTAGCGTGGCAATCTGTACTGCCTGTGGAAATCTGCTTGGACAGTTAAAAATACCACCAGAGAGGGAATGGTTTTTCAGTTTAGCTTCTATGTATTAAATAAAAACGACTTCTGCAGTCATAGCAGCAAAACTTTGTTTGATTCCAATTAACACAGGTTCCCTGCCACATAAATTCATCCAGTTTCAGGAGTGTTTCTCACAGGTATTTCCCCTTGAAGGTCATCCCCAAGGACGAGCTGCCTGCCAAGCTGTACTTCCCACGCACGCCCGTGCTCCTCTGCTGAAATCAGCCCTTCTCCACGTGTCTCTTCCCACTTCTTGGTGCTCTCTGATCTGTGGAGGATGAAGTATCTGCAAAGTTTTGCTAGTTGTGTGTCAGGCAGGGCAATTTTCATGCCAATGAAATGAACGCTTTCTGTGTATATCTGAGGCCCGAGAAGCACAAGCATGTTTTTCATTACTTGAAGATTCTGTTCCAGCTTTTGATTCTCTCTGATATTAAAAAAACTGTGAAGCTTGATGCAGGGCAATTTTCATGCCAATGAAATGAACCCTTTCTGTGTGTATCTGAGGCCTGAGAAGCACAAGCATGCTTTTCATTACTTGAAGAGTTTGTTCCAGCGTTTGATTCCCTCTGATATTAAAAACAAAAATGTGAAGCTTGACGCTTGATAGTATCATCATCTCCAGGCTTGTCAGGGATCTGTAGGTCTCAGGAGGTAGGATGGTTTTAGGCCTTAGATGAAGACCCACCCCAGTGTTTAGCACTGATACCCTTCCTCTCAAGGCTTTGCTAGGTGTTAGAACTGAAGGGCATTCACCAAAACAAAGTTGCTACCCCTGTTGGTTAAATAGACAGTGCATATAGGATTTGGATGTTTCTGATCTCTGTGCATTCTAATTCCACTTTCTGCTCAAACAGAATTGCTGAAGCTGGGGTTTCCTGCCATTATTTGGGTGAAAATCAAGACAGCTTTATCGGTTGCAGGCTGGACACTTCTTTTCCCACTGTCTTTGCTCAGGCATTTGTGGTTGCTTGTGCACCCTGGCAGCTTGTCTTTGCTTCTGTGCCTGGCCCAGCTTTACCTGTGAAGTGCTGACAGCACAGAGGTGTCCAAGCTGGCTTTATTCAGCTGTGTTAGCTCAGACCCGGCTGTTTAGCTTCAGTATAGTGGACCTGGAGCTTTGTGCTCTGTAGATGTGTCTGTCGGACACCAACACATCTACTGTGAGGTAGATGGTGGTCATCTGTTCCTGATTTTGTGAGGCTGCTCATGCAAGTTTCCCACCCTGGACTAGGATTTTGCTAAGGTGAAACACAGATGGAAGTGGGGTGTCAAAGCTTTGTGTCCTTGCTTAGCTTCAGCGGCTGGTGGGTGAATGTTGTTTACGTCCCCAAGGGTGCTGTTTTTAAAATATAGAGAACGGAGTGGTTCTTAGGGTCTTCCCTCCTGATTTTTTTCTATCATCAACAGAGTTGTCTATGCTGACATTAGATATGATCCTTATTCTGAATGCTAAAGCAACAGGATGGACGTTGTGTCTCTCTGCACACTTTCAACCCACAGCTGCTCTCTGCAGCAAGTGATGTGATGCATTTGCAGAGGCAGTTTGAAATGTCCAAGCACACAGAAGCAAGTTTTCTTCTTTTTAAACTTTAGCCTTCTCTTTGTAGTGAGCAATATGTGTGTGCGTCTGTGCAAGACAACTCGTGGAGGGTTGATTGAGGTGCTGGTTTCTCTGGACACTTCATGTTTGCAGTGGAAGCATCAGAGAATCCACACAAGGCAGTTTCCTCCATTTCTCTCTTCTCCTGCTTCTCCAGGAGAGAAATAAATGTATCAGGCTTCCCTGAACCTACCTGCCCAAGCATTAATGTCGGCGGGCGGGGGGGGGAAGGAAAGGGAAGGCGAGAGGGGAGAAAGACATGAACAACCCCATTTGTGGATCAGAAATAAGCTGGTCTTGAATCTAGAGTAGCCGGTTAAAAGCAGTAGCAAGCCCTGATGCTTGATGCAGGGTCTCAGCCAGTTGTCCCCAGCAGAGGTGGGGGACCTGGCCAGTCTGGGAGCTGCGGTTGGTGCTCACAAGCAAGGACTATGCCAGCTGCAGAGCCCTCTCCTCCCGATGCGGGGCTGCCCTCCTCTCTGTGTGGGGCCCCCTCGCAGCTGGCTGAGTCCCTGGCATCGCTTGTCACCTCGCATTACCTGACGGACAGACTCTGGGCCCGCTTTGGTCTGTGTAAATGTCACCTACGCCGAATGCCGCTGGAGAGGCGGAGGCGGCCGGCTGTGGCTGGCACGCAGGACTGAGTCCCATCTCCCCAGTCTCCCCCCAGCTCTCTGCCAGAGCTGCTTCCCCATCAGCAGAGCAGCTCCTTGCTGGTCCTGCTCTGCTGCAGCGCTGATGTTTTTGTTTGTCCCCCAAATGATGCAAGAAAATACCTTGAGGAAAGCCATGCCATCCCTGCGAGGCTAAGGTCTTTCTGGTTGCTTTCTGTTGGGAGATGCATGATGCTGTTTTCAACCAAAATGAATCAAATTTGCAATCTCTGCTGCCTGCGCTGCCCAAGCCCGCCTGGCTCCTTTGTACTGAAACAACTTTGAGGGTAGTCAGCTCAGGGAATAAGTAACCCCGCTGTCAGGAATGTCTTGCACGGCCCTTCCTGCACACCTTCTGCCAGCTGTGCAAATTGTTCCTTGCACAAGCTGATAACCTGGTAGCAGTCACATCTTGTATCTCTCTTGGAGCACTCCAGCCTGAAAATGAGAAGCTGAGAGGAGTATTTCTGCAGGTGTAGGAAGGTACATTTCTGCTTCCTTAGGGACTGACTCAGCAAGCTTAACCCAGGAAAGGACTAGAAGTCCAAGTTTGGACCACCTTGCAGGATTGCTTTGGTGTTCTTTTTTATTTCTTTTTTTCTGCTTTTCTAAATGGGGCTTGTATTACAGTTTATAAAAAGTGGATACAAAATTGATTGGGTGGGTTGTTTAGGCTCTTTTTCTGTGTGGTTTTTTTTTTTGTTTACCAATGTGTCTGTCCAAGACGTGGAAGGACAGTGTGGCCAGGTACCTTAGGAAAAAGCTTGTTGACTCTGTTTTGTGTCATCAAGCCCTGGCAGAACCTGACTATATGCCCATGTGCTCACCTGTAGATTTTCTGATTTATCTGTCCATCTCTACCAACAAACACTCCTTCATGCGTTTGTGCTTCCTCTTTGGTGTCTTATTGCTGGGTAAGAGAGGTAGGCACAAGCCCTCAAGACTTCCTGGCTTCAACCTTCAATCCCACCCTAAGGGCTAGGGGATTCCCCTGGCCATAGGCCTTGAATAGTCTCCTCTTGGCACAGCCACAAGCACACCATGGGACTTGCCATAGCAAGCAGTTTCCTTGGGTAAAAGCCTTCCTCTGGGTCCTTCTGAAACTTGGAGACCTTCTAGTGGAGAAACAGTAGTAACAGTGTTTCCCTAAGGTCTGATGTAAATGCAAACAGTTAAATAACTCTCCTGGGAGTGTTTTCTTGTTGGTTTAAATCTCCTTCATGATACTTTCAAAATATGCCCTTTTCTGTGTTAATGGAAAAGGATGAAGAATCATTCTTCTCCTTAGCTGTCTTGATGTGATAGATTTCTGCCCAATCTCCCCTGCAAGTGGCTGATTTTTCCAAGCTGAAAAATCCTCAAAGGCAATGTTGTTTATCTAGTTGTTTAAAGAGGCATAAAACCAATTTTTTTAAGTTCCTCTTTCTATATTTATTCTTTTTTTTTTTTTTTTTTTTTTTTTTTTCTTTTTTTTTTTTTTTTTTTTTAGATGTGAGCTAAAAACAGTGCATATATACTTGGGCTACAGCTTATGGGCTATGCAGAACCCTGATACTATTGCATGCAAATCTCCTTGTTCCTGATGCCAGCCTGATTATCCAATCATTCTGCTAAGTGGAGATGTGCTCCCAATTGTTAGGCTCCTGTGCCCAGTTAAATTCTTAAGTCCTGGAGTTGCTCTGAGGGACCTGCTGCCTATAAAGAGCTGTGTGTCCATGGCATGGTGTCCTCTTGATATTATGAGGTGCTTGCAAGCAAATTCAGAGCAGAAATGGGAGGAGCAAGATCACTTTTAAAAATAAGTTAAAAATCATTAATATGAGGGGGGGGGAAAAAAAACCCAAAACAAAAAACCCAACCTTCTGTTGCTTAAACTCTCTGGCTGGAGAGAAATGGGTATGGCAATGTCTGAAAGCAAAGCAAGAAACAGAGCTAACAAGGGTAACCTTTCCTTCTGCGCACGCAATACCTCGGGGCTGACAGCGCCTCAGTCAGCATCTGCCCGAGCTGCGGCTGGATGCTGTGAGTAGCTCTGTGCTGGCATATTGCAATGCCTTCCCCTTGTAGCACGCTTAGTGCCAAAGGGCAGCATGGGCCCTCGGGTGATCTGGAGGGGGCCGAGAGCCAGAAGGCTCTTGAAGGATGCCAAACATCCTAATCTGCCGATCTTCCCTCTTTGTTGTCTTGCTGCTTGCATGGCATGTTCCCCATCCTATATGCAGGGGTGGTTCGTGGCCTCTCAGGGAAGGCAGAGCCCCTTGTGTGAGCCTCCTGAAGACAGGAGTCCTGTGCCCCCTTTTCTCTGCCACGTGGCTCGTGCCAATGGCAGTGCTGCAACCTCCTCCTCCAACATAGCCCTGCATCTGAGGCAATGCAGACCTTGGTCTCTGCTCACTTTACAACCTCTGGCAAAATTCCTCCCTCCTCCATTCCTTTGAGGTGACTTAATCCCAGGTCACCCAGATCAGAAAACAGAAACTGGGCTGTGCTATTGCCTGCATCCCTGCCTCTTCCCCAAAACTGCAGCAGTTGGGTAGGGGGCTTGCTGGGTGGGCAGCAACTGGGACTGCTCCCCCTCCTGAGTACCAGTCACAGAGGAGGCAACGCTGGAGACTACATGTGGCTTTGTCTCGCTTGGGCACCTGTTCAAAGCAGAACTTGTTTCTGTTTATTTCTACCTATTTACTGCAGTACTTCATTGTCAGGGTGGATGGATGTTAAATCAAAGTTGTGGATGTGTGTATGGGACTGTCTGTGAAGCCTACTGCATTCTGCTGTTGTGGCTGTGAACGCTTCACTGACTGAGCCCCCTGGGCTCTGTTTTGTGTCCCCACTTCTTCTCATCCCATGCAGATTTAGCAACCGGGTAGTGATGCTTTTTTAGGGTGGTTTGGATGTTTTTTGAACCCCTTTGGGTGAGGCTGGGGAAGGGAGTTGAGATTCCAGCTCCACTAGCCCCAGAAAGGTCCTGGCTGCGTTTCCTAGAGGTGACTGCAGTCTGGCACGGCAGGGGCAACAACTTGATGCCAAGGAGCACAGCCGAGGCAAGGCTTGGTGTGGGACGGGAGCACGGAGGTCCCTGCCCTGCACAGCCCTTGCCTCCGAGCTTTGGGAGGGTTGCACATCTGCCCTGAGGATGGACTGGCTGACAGACAGGGCAGGAGCAGGGTTGGCTCTTTGCATGTCCGGAAAACACCTCCACATGGCTGGGGCTAGTATAACTAATAAACCGCATCGAGTCTTCACTGGTGGAAAAGCAAAGCAACCCCCTCCTTCCCTAGGATGCTCCTCCCCTAAACAACCTAATTCCCCCCCCCTCTTTTCCTCCCGATTTCTGATCTATACCGGAGCCGTCATGCATTGATCAGTGTCTTATCTGGACGATTATGCTTCCCGGACAGTCGGCCACGAATTCGCAGGGAGCCAAGACAGCTGAGCACGGGAGCCAGCCCTGAGCGGCGGCGAACAAGAGCATGTCTTATCCCTTCCAGCAGCTGCTGCCGGCGTGAAGCGAGGATGAGGCCACAGGAGGAGACAGCTGCCCCGGCACCCTCTGAGAGCCCCTGCTCCTTCAGAGCCATGTCCCGACCCCAGCAGGCTGCGCCACGCTCCAGGCAGCTTTGAAGTTAGAGGAGGGCAGTTGCGTTTAGAAAGGCAAGAGATGAACTGAAGATTAAACATGTATGGGAATTATCCTCACTTCATTAAGTTTCCTGCGGGCTTTGGCAGTAAGTATTTTACTCGCGTTTGCAATCTGTGCCTTCTGGGTTAGGTGGAGGAACTGATCCCACAGTAGGAGTGTGTTGGGGGGGGGGGAGTAAAGGGAATTTAAAAACGTGTTTAACCTAGCTCGTGTGTGGCTGTAACCTATGATGCCTGTGTGCTTATGATTGAAGCTGTCCTGTGATTATACGTGCTGTGAACTTCAGCACAGCCAAACCAAGCTGCCTGAAATTAATGCAGGACTTGACTCAAACCATGACTCTTTGCTCTGAAGTTTAGTGTATGGCATTTGAGGTGCATGTATATATTTGCGTATGAAATTGAAAGAACAGGACCAAACCAAGTATCTTTCCAATTGCATTTTTATTAAGTTGTTGGAGGAAAAAAAATTACTTTTAAAACATAAAACAGCCCCCGGGAACATCTGAAGAGGGCTCTTTCCTTGCCCAGTGGCTGTCTCCTGCCCTTGTGACACAGATACCACCATAATCGTGTGAAGCTGTGTCAGATTAGCCAAATGAGGCTGCACAGCGAGACGACGGTCTGTGAAGGGCTGTGTCTGCGTGGCTGTGAGCTGCAGTACCCCTGCACACACAAGTGAACGAGCCCCACTTGAAAAAAACAGAACTGCTCTTCGGGAAATGGGCTCTGCAATTAGTGGGGCTCACTCGTTATTTTTATCTGAAGTTAGTCTTCTTGTCCTGACACGGGGGATGTGTGAGGGGAATGGGCTGAGGAGCTCTAGGGTGCTCCCCACTCGAGGCAGGGAGTGGGTAGGTTGGAGTGCTTGGTTGTAAGGCACTGGGAGCACCCACATGTTGGCTGCTGGCAAAATATTGATGCCGCTCCAGGGAAGTCACAGTGTATTGTCACTTGTGGATGTGCAAAGTCTTAGTATTTCTGGAAAACTACTCAAGTTGTTCCTCAGCCTTTCAGGGTGGGTAAATGCCTCCAGGACACTCTCTGGAGGCCCCCAGGCTGTATACATCAGTTATTTCTCTGCTAGAGAAGAGGTTTGTGCAGACATTGGATTGCGCATGGGATGTTCCCGCTATGTGTATATTTTTTTCCTCCCTCTTGCACCAGATGCTCACCTCTGGTAATTCTCCAACTCCAGAACAGTCATTGGTATTGCATCAAGTCATCCCCAAGTTTCACAAGCGCTTGACTTTCCAAAATACCTTTTTTTAGGCAGTTTCTGCAGAAAAGAGACGACTTGTTGGAAGAATCTATTGCTCACTGGTGTTTTTAAGGAACCAGCCAAACTCTCTCCTATTGCTGCAATAAGAGTGAAACAATGGAAGTGTTATTTGTATTTAATTTGTTGAGTATTACAAATTTACAAGGAAGTGAAAGAAAAGTGACATTCAAACCGATCTTCATAAGAACCAGGCACAGATCCTTGTAGAGGCAGGGGTCACAGCACTCAGCAGAGCCTTTGGGAGATTTTTAGGAGAGGAAACTTGTAGTAGGAACAGAAGTATTTCTGCTCCACCAATAAAGGCAAAGGCACTATTCTCCAGCCCACCAGCCATTCAATGCGCTGGGACTTCAACTTTCACTTGAAAGTATATTTAACTGGTGTTTTAACCTGCTTCTAACTTGATTTAGAAAAGCAGGAGCTTGCTGCAGGTGAACCACCAACCGAGATGCAAAAGCATTGGCTGAGTTTTGTTTTGGCTGTTCCTCTGCTGCCTGCGCACTATAGAACTGATGGTCACCGTTCACATCTACACTACCCTCAAAGCTGGAGAGCTTCCATGCTCCTTAGACAGCTTGAGGTGTGCAGGTGGTGTGCCTCTCCCTGGGTTGTTGGGTCTGCAGGGAGGGATTTCTGCCTGTTTGAGAAGGCAATTGCTGCTCTGGCCAGACAACTTTAGGGCCCGTGGGCTGTGTGAGAGGACACTCGAGCTTTCAGAGGAATGGGGCAGGGGGAAACATAGCAACCATCAATGGTGGTGTGGTGTGGCAGATTCCCACTGCCTTGGGATCCTCACTACAAAGCCCATGCAGGCAACCTGCATCTCTGGCAGGCCTACAATATGTTCATTATTTGCTACTCCCCCTCCTTTAAAAATAGCTATGAAACTGTCCCCCGTCCTGCATAGGGGACATCAGGATGGTGGAAAAGGGCAGTGTCCACACAAGACTGTCAGCTTGTTGCATTCATTGTTCTTGCACTGTGTTGCTGGAGGGCAGAGTTTAGGTGATGTGGCTGTTCCTGTTCAGCATGTCTAGCTCTTATTGTATTCAGATTTCCTTTAGCTCTGAAATTCTGGGCTTCATTTTGAGCATAACAGCAAAAAAAAAAAAACAGAGCGCGTGTATTTGCTTTCTTCTTTTTTGCATTCAAGTAACTGTTGCATATGCTTTAACTTAATTTTATCTGCGTTCAGGTTAGAAATAAGGTACACGTTTTTGATGGTGTGTAACTCACTGATCTTAATTTTCTGAACAAAATCATTGAATTTGAGAATGTACATATACACAAATTGGTAATAAGCGCATCATTTGCAATGAGGAAAGGACAGACTCTGAAGTGTTCTTGATGAATTGGTAGAGCAGCAGGAAAGTGTTCAGATGAGTCACCCTTACACATCTAAAGCAGGAGATGTGCACTTAAGCAGATGGATTCTCCTTCACAGCCTGGGCTATAGGAGCAAGGAAAGGGTTTCAAAATGTGGTTTTATTCTCCAAAAGGATGCATTTCATCCAGAGCCCAGCTCCCAGGGCAAGGAAAGATGCTGTGCTGGCTGTCCTCTCTCTCTGAGCACTCTCTGGCACAGTTGGTTGGGGACAAGAACTTACTTGGCTCCTCCACAAAGTCTCTTTTATTAGTACTCATGTAACTTGGCCTGTGGCCACACCACCTCCGGCTGCAATCTTGTCAGCTCTCCCAAGCAAAGCGGGGTTAGGCCAGGTCGTTTGGGGGATAGGGAGAGTAAAACCCGGGTTGTGCTTGAAGTGGGGTTGCTGCCTGGCACCGTTTTAATCTGTGATGGTCCCAGGTTTTGTGACCTGCAGGATGCTCTTTCTCTGGATGTCATAGTTTGCCATGTCCGTAACTATAACTGCATATATGAAGAGAGAAGAGGGCTCTCTGACCCAGCAGAAATATGAGAAAATCTAGTGATTGGGCAACTGCTGCACCTAGGGAAATGCAGATTTTATTTTTTTAATATATTATTTTTTTTTTAAAGCAGGAGACACTTGCGTTCAGCTGCCTGGGGCAGCCACAGACCCTGCAGCCAGTTAAATCCTTTCTGATGGGGACCTGTAGCCTCTCCAGGAGTTTAAAGACCACTGTAGGAATTTGTATGTGGGTTTTTTTTTTTTTCTGGTGGATGCTGTGCTGCAGATCCCACTGGCCAGGAGAAAAATCTGGTCATACAATCATGAAGAGCATTTCAGGACTCAAATTCAGCAGCTTTTATTTCTTTGGAGATGAGAAACTTCATCCAACTCTTGTGTGTTAATGTGGTCACTGGGGGGATATGATGCATTGGGGTGAGTAGCTTTGGCTTGCAGTCCTTATATTAATTACCTGACAAATAGTTGCTAAAGGAGTCTTTGGTTGGCAAGATCACCATAGTCATAGAGTTACTCTATAACGCATAGTTCCTGTCAAAGTCACGGCAAAGACTACGTAGCTTCTGTGGATTTTGCTCCTTTTTTCCCTCCTCCTTATCTTGGCTTCCTGGGGAAAAGAATATGCAGTTAAATGCAGGTTTATCTTTTCCAAATGTCCTTAGACATATTAAGCTATTGACCCACTGTCCAAGTTCAGTCAAACCAGACCAAGGCCTCAAAATAGCATCTGATGCTGAGCCTGCACCAGGGCAGATGAATGTCTCATATGCTTCCACCCCACTGCTGCTTGTGGGCCAGATTTTGGGTGGCCCCTGTTTGCAAGGGCAGCAGAGGAGCATTACCTGAGAGAAGAGGGAGCAGCTCTTCCCACCACCCGAAGAGCTGAGGGGAAACTTTCTCCTGCTTGTTGGTCTCCTGCCCTGTGCAGATCCCTGTCGCAGAAGCCCCTGCTCACGTATGTGCCAGCACACCTCCAAAATTTTTTGCTCCTCTGTGATGTTAGCTGTCAGGGGAAGGCTGCATTATTTATTGACTCAGAGTTGAGCGAAAAGATGGAAGCACAAAGGTTACTGGACCTTAAAGGCAAGGCAAAACCAATAACCTTTCTGTAGGATATTAGCGTGGCAATCTGTACTGCCTGTGGAAATCTGCTTGGACAGTTAAAAATACCACCAGAGAGGGAATGGTTTTTCAGTTTAGCTTCTATGTATTAAATAAAAACGACTTCTGCAGTCATAGCAGCAAAACTTTGTTTGATTCCAATTAACACAGGTTCCCTGCCACATAAATTCATCCAGTTTCAGGAGTGTTTCTCACAGGTATTTCCCCTTGAAGGTCATCCCCAAGGACGAGCTGCCTGCCAAGCTGTACTTCCCACGCACGCCCGTGCTCCTCTGCTGAAATCAGCCCTTCTCCACGTGTCTCTTCCCACTTCTTGGTGCTCTCTGATCTGTGGAGGATGAAGTATCTGCAAAGTTTTGCTAGTTGTGTGTCAGGCAGGGCAATTTTCATGCCAATGAAATGAACCCTTTCTGTGTGTATCTGAGGCCTGAGAAGCACAAGCATGCTTTTCATTACTTGAAGAGTTTGTTCCAGCGTTTGATTCCCTCTGATATTAAAAACAAAAATGTGAAGCTTGACAGTATCATCATCTCCAGGCTTGTCAGGGATCTGCAGGTCTCAGGAGGTAGGATGGTTTTAGGCCTTAGATGAAGACTGACCCCAGTGTTCAGCACCGATACCCTTCCTCTCAAGGTTTTGCTAGGTGTTAGAACTGAAGGGCATTCACCAAAACAAAGTTGCTACCCCTGTTGGTTAAATAGACAGTGCATATAGGATTTGGATGTTTCTGATCTCTGTGCATTCTAATTCCACTTTCTGCTCAAACAGAATTGCTGAAGCTGGGGTTTCCTGCCATTATTTGGGTGAAAATCAAGACAGCTTTATCGGTTGCAGGCTGGACACTTCTTTTCCCACTGTCTTTGCTCAGGCATTTGTGGTTGCTTGTGCACCCTGGCAGCTTGTCTTTGCTTCTGTGCCTGGCCCAGCTTTACCTGTGAAGTGCTGACAGCACAGAGGTGTCCAAGCTGGCTTTATTCAGCTGTGTTAGCTCAGACCCGGCTGTTTAGCTTCAGTATAGTGGACCTGGAGCTTTGTGCTCTGTAGATGTGTCTGTCGGACACCAACACATCTACTGTGAGGTAAATGGTGGACGTCTGTTTCTGATTTTGTGAGGCTGCTCATGCAAGTTTCCCACCCTGGACTAGGATTTTGCTAAGGTGAAACACAGATGGAAGTGGGGTGTCAAAGCTTTGTGTCCTTGCTTAGCTTCAGCGGCTGGTGGGTGAATGTTGTTTACGTCCCCAAGGGTGCTGTTTTTAAAATATAGAGAACGGAGTGGTTCTTAGGGTCTTCCCTCCTGATTTTTTTCTATCATCAACAGAGTTGTCTATGCTGACATTAGATATGATCCTTATTCTGAATGCTAAAGCAACAGGATGGACGTTGTGTCTCTCTGCACACTTTCAACCCACAGCTGCTCTCTGCAGCAAGTGATGTGATGCATTTGCAGAGGCAGTTTGAAATGTCCAAGCACACAGAAGCAAGTTTTCTTCTTTTTAAACTTTAGCCTTCTCTTTGTAGTGAGCAATATGTGTGTGCGTCTGTGCAAGACAACTCGTGGAGGGTTGATTGAGGTGCTGGTTTCTCTGGACACTTCATGTTTGCAGTGGAAGCATCAGAGAATCCACACAAGGCAGTTTCCTCCATTTCTCTCTTCTCCTGCTTCTCCAGGAGAGAAATAAATGTATCAGGCTTCCCTGAACCTACCTGCCCAAGCATTAATGTCGGCGGGCGGGGGGGGGAAGGAAAGGGAAGGCGAGAGGGGAGAAAGACATGAACAACCCCATTTGTGGATCAGAAATAAGCTGGTCTTGAATCTAGAGTAGCTGGTTAAAAGCAGTAGCAAGCCCTGATGCTTGATGCAGGGTCTCAGCCAGTCGTCCCCAGCAGAGGTGGGGGACCTGGCCGGTCTGGGAGCTGCGGTTGGCGCTCACAAGCAGGGACTATGCCAGCTGCAGAGTCCTCTCCTCCCGATGCAGGGCTGCCCTCCTCTCTGTGGGGCCCCCTCCCAGCTGGCTGCATCCCTGGCATCGCTTGTCACCTCGCATTACCTGACGGACAGACTCTGGGCCCGCTTTGGTCTGTGTAAATGTCACCTACGCCGAATGCCGCTGGAGAGGCGGAGGCGGCCGGCTGTGGCTGGCACGCAGGACTGAGTCCCATCTCCCCAGTCTCCCCCCAGCTCTCTGCCAGAGCTGCTTCCCCATCACAGAGCAGCTCCTTGCTGGTCCTGCTCTGCTGCAGCGCTGATGTTTTTGTTTGTCCCCCAAATGATGCAAGAAAATACCTTGAGGAAAGCCATGCCATCCCTGCGAGGCTAAGGTCTTTCTGGTTGCTTTCTGTTGGGAGATGCATGATGCTGTTTTCAACCAAAATGAATCAAATTTGCAATCTCTGCTGCCTGCGCTGCCCAAGCCCGCCTGGCTCCTTTGTACTGAAACAACTTTGAGGGTAGTCAGCTCAGGGAATAAGTAACCCCGCTGTCAGGAATGTCTTGCACGGCCCTTCCTGCACACCTTCTGCCAGCTGTGCAAATTGTTCCTTGCACAAGCTGATAACCTGGTAGCAGTCACATCTTGTATCTCTCTTGGAGCACTCCAGCCTGAAAATGAGAAGCTGAGAGGAGTATTTCTGCAGGTGTAGGAAGGTACATTTCTGCTTCCTTAGGGACTGACTCAGCAAGCTTAACCCAGGAAAGGACTAGAAGTCCAAGTTTGGACCACCTTGCAGGATTGCTTTGGTGTTCTTTTTTATTTCTTTTTTTCTGCTTTTCTAAATGGGGCTTGTATTACAGTTTATAAAAAGTGGATACAAAATTGATTGGGTGGGTTGTTTAGGCTCTTTTTCTGTGTGGTTTTTTTTTTTGTTTACCAATGTGTCTGTCCAAGACGTGGAAGGACAGTGTGGCCAGGTACCTTAGGAAAAAGCTTGTTGACTCTGTTTTGTGTCATCAAGCCCTGGCAGAACCTGACTATATGCCCATGTGCTCACCTGTAGATTTTCTGATTTATCTGTCCATCTCTACCAACAAACACTCCTTCATGCGTTTGTGCTTCCTCTTTGGTGTCTTATTGCTGGGTAAGAGAGGTAGGCACAAGCCCTCAAGACTTCCTGGCTTCAACCTTCAATCCCACCCTAAGGGCTAGGGGATTCCCCTGGCCATAGGCCTTGAATAGTCTCCTCTTGGCACAGCCACAAGCACACCATGGGACTTGCCATAGCAAGCAGTTTCCTTGGGTAAAAGCCTTCCTCTGGGTCCTTCTGAAACTTGGAGACCTTCTAGTGGAGAAACAGTAGTAACAGTGTTTCCCTAAGGTCTGATGTAAATGCAAACAGTTAAATAACTCTCCTGGGAGTGTTTTCTTGTTGGTTTAAATCTCCTTCATGATACTTTCAAAATATGCCCTTTTCTGTGTTAATGGAAAAGGATGAAGAATCATTCTTCTCCTTAGCTGTCTTGATGTGATAGATTTCTGCCCAATCTCCCCTGCAAGTGGCTGATTTTTCCAAGCTGAAAAATCCTCAAAGGCAATGTTGTTTATCTAGTTGTTTAAAGAGGCATAAAACCAATTTTTTTAAGTTTGTACTACAGATGCTGGGGAGGACTGCACGCTATGGTACCGGTCTTCTTGCAGCTGATGAAAAATGCATTCATTTTTCTCTGAGGCTGATAATGGAGCAAGTCAGGATGCTCCTTTTAAGTCCCAGGAAACAACTGAGGTGCTTCTGTGAGCTGAGTGCTTAGGAAAGGTGGTGCCCACAGTGCACCACAGGGGTTCTGCCCACTCCTAAAGGCTCTCATGGCAGCTGTCTCTGGGGTGACAGGCTTTTGCACTTGGAAACTATTACAAGGTAGGGATTTTGCTGTCTGCTAACAGAAAACAGGCTGCATGTCTCCATGATGGTGGCAGGGGGACGTGAGGTGACTCTCCAGCAGCGGGCAGGAGCCCTGGCTCTGCCTCCAGACCGCCTCACTGCCTCCAAGGCTTCTACTACTGTCATTGAGCCGGCTTTCTCTTGCTGCACATCGCTTTCCCACTGGGAGAATTGATCCAAAAAGCCAAAGCAAGAATTGACAAAGACCTTTTCTCCCCCTCCCTCTGCAGAATTAAGTCTGAAGTGGGTTGATAACAGCAGATCGAGTCCTCCTTGACTCTGACAAATGTCTTTAATGTTATTCAGCAAGCTGACCTTTTCCCGTCTTTATTGTGCATCTTCTCTTTGAATCAGATTTGATTGTTACTTCAGGTAAAATAACAAACACTGTCACGTAAATAACTTTGCAATAATGTTAAAAGGAGGAAAAAAACTAAACAAACAAAACACCAAAGCACTGCCTTACTTGCAAATGCAATGGGAATGAGCATCCTCTGTGCCAGCCTGGAAAACCAACTGCGTGACCTTCCCAGACAACATCTTTGCCTTGCTACTCCAGGGAATGGTCTCCTGTGTTGAAAAGCCAACAGAGGAAACAATGGTTCATTGAAATGTTAACGACAGCTAATGCTAACTGGGGTTGGTAAATTCTAGGGGAGGGAGAAAAGGTCATATAAATCCTTAAAATACAGCTAGATACATAACCAATCAGGACTAGTGGGCATTTAATGCCCAGATATGCTCTGAATATTTGAGATTGGACTTACAGGCGGCAGTGTTTAGGCCTTGGGTGAGGTGTTCAGCCTCAGAGACTGCCCTGAAGTGGCAATGATCAAGGTTATATTGCGTTTCTATGCTACCTCTTCTCCAGTGGGGTTCAAGGGCAGAAGGATCTCATGGGGCTACTGTGAGGCTCAGTTTGGCAATGTGCACTGGAGCTCTTTAGTGTGGAAGGAGGAAACCCTCTTTCCTTGTGGCTGTGAGACTGTCTGCCCAGGTATATCTGTGTGGCTGCAGCCTCTGCTCTACCTCGTATTAAGTGAGAAAAAGTAGTTTGTGAGTGCCTCATCCTGTCATCTGCATTGCTAGTGTATCATGGGTGGTTTCTCTCCTGTGTTCCCTCAGCTCCTCCTGAAGATGCTAGTATCAAATTTTGAGAGCTGGAGGAATGTGTGAAATAGCATGGTGGGGAGGTAAGTGGGTGGAAAGGGGAAGAGCTGAGCCATGGGAAGGAAAGAGGAGCCTGCTGAGCACGATGCCTGAGCCATTGCAGGCAGCAAAGGTGCTTATAAGATGTGGGGAGCATTTAGGGTTTCCAACCTGGTCAGTGTGCATTTAATGGTCTCAGATGTATGGTGTCTCTTAGAGCCAGCTTGGTCAAAAGAAATGGGACTTCAGAAAACGCTTCAGAGAAAACCAGCCTGGAGCAGGCAGGCAGCTGTACCTTCTTCCAAGTCAGCTGAAACACTGAAGCAGTGAAGGAAGATTTGATTATTAAGTATTAGCTTCGTAATATGTTTTGTTGCTGTGTGTAACTCTATTTCCTGTACCATAACCACTGTTTTGCTCTTTCCCTTTATAGCACAAGGCATGTATGCTGGTTGGCTTTGGGCCTTGGCCAGCATCTAAGCTGACACAACTAAGGCTGGGCAGCTGATTGTTGTACAGCGAACCTCGTTCGTACTGTATTTAATCATTATTCTTCTCCCTATAGATTCCCCTGTTCATGCCAGCTCCACGTCCGTGAGCCCATCATCCAGCCTTTCCACAGGAAATTCGGTGGACGGGCACCACAACTACCTCGAGGCCCCTGCAAACACCTCCCGGGCGTTGCCATCCCCCATGAATGCAATCGGGTCTCCAGTGAACACGCTGGGCTCACCGTACAGAGTCATTGCATCCTCCATTGGCTCACACCCCGTCGCTCTGTCCTCAGCCCCGGGCATGAATTTTGTGACACATGCCAGTCCACAGGTAGGTTAAAGCTTTGCTGCCATTGGTGGTGCTCAGAGACTGGGGTACATCTCAGAAACTTGAGGGGGTGGGTTGGTTGGTAGAATCTGGTACGTTTTGGCCACTTAGGGAGATCAGCTGTAAAGAAAAATTTCCAGCATGTGAATCTCTCTGCATAAATCCCCACGGCACAGACATAGAGAAGACACCTGTGTGTATTTCAAAATCCCTTCATAGTAAGGGGAGAGAGCTAATTCCCAGGTCTGTTCTCGCCACGGGTGCAATCCAGTTCCCTTCCAGGGACATGTATATATTATTGCATTGTATATAATTCCTGTACATGGAAATAATTGGGATAGCCAAGGGCTGCAGCATGTGAAGCTTTCCCCTTTCTCCTGTAAAAGGATACCTGCTTTGTTTCATTATTTGGAAAGGAGACAGAATTTCTAGAGAGAGACAAATGTTACTGCTAAATGCCAGCCACATACTGCATTGCATATAAACTTTGCCTGAAGAAAAATGAAGCGCTCCTGTCCTTACTGCCTGAGCTCACTCAGGTGCTGAGGTTTCCCCTCCAGGCAGGGAAGGGACCCAGGGGTTGGGGTTGGTACCTCCCCGGAGCCATGGATGGGCTGGGAGCCTAGTAGGGTGGCTCTGTGGGGCAGGGACAGGAACATGCTGCCCCAAGAGCCTGGTACCACCTCTGGCATGGCTGGGACCAAGGTGACAATATGGTATTTTGACTGTGTGGTGAAATGCTCTGGGAGTGCAGATCTAAGTGGAAATTCTGTCTTTTATTAACAAGACTTCTGCGTTGTATTAGTGGGACCTGAAGATAGGGAGTGCTCAGGAGCCTCATGGCTTCTGCTGAAGAAGCAGCAAGATGGTCCCTGAGCCCCAGACCCTGCTGCTCAGTCTCCATGATCTGTGTGAAGCTCTTCCTAACACCTGCCACCAAGGCTGGGAGAGGATGGTGTAGCAAGGCCCCTGAAGAGCTCTGAGGGAGTATAAGAGTGATTTGGCAGGTTTGGCTTAACTTTCACCAGCAGCCTCAACTCCTGCAGGGGTCTGGGCTGTCTGCAGTGGGCAGAAGGTATCCTTCCTCCCCTCACACCACCCAACTATTCCCCATTGACCTGACAATGTTTGTGCCTGTGGCATCCAGGGCAGGTACCTTGTAGTGGTGGACACAGTGCCTGTGGCATCCAGGGCAGGTACCTTGTGGTGGTGGACCTGGTAGCAGTGTTGGCTTACGGGCTGGGGATGCTCTGGGAAGTGGTTTCCCCAATCCAGGCACCATGCCAAGTTCCCAGCTCCAAGGAACGTGTTTCATTTGTGTTGCCTCTAATGCAAGGAGACAGCTGAGCCTTGGGGATTTGGCAGGGAGACCGCTAATGGATTTGGGTTCAAGCAGTTGTCCCAGATATCATACATGATTGCACTTAACTTGCAGGAGTCAAGCTCTGAAGACACTGATGGCTAAAGCTGCCCCGTTTCTCCCCCTACATACACCCTCTCTCCCTGTTATTGTCTCAAAGTGCAGCCAGAGGGAAAGAAAATGTGGTACCTGAGCTCTGAGGAACATTTCAGACCATAAAAAGTTCCTCCTGGCTCAGCATCTTGTCAAGAAGCTTCCAGGGTAAAAAAGCTGGCTGGACACTTGTGAGGAAAAAAGGGGCTGATTTCTCTTCTCCTTGGACGAATTTTGGATTTACAGCTGCCCAGTGCCTGGGCTGGCTCTCTGCTGGGGAGAATGAGCCTTGGGGTAACTTCTTCCTATGACTTTTATTTTCAGTGCAGCAAAACAAGCTCGCTCCTAACGTGGTAATTTTTGCTGGATATATTTTGCTGGATGTATTATCAATATCATCGGTGTGTTGAAGCTTTCAGAATGAAGGGACAGGGTTGAAGAAGATGAAAACAGGCTTCATGGTTTTTGTATTTCTAATGACAGGTGCAAAAAATCCCAATGGGATGAACCCTTGTTCTTTGCAGAAATTCCCTGTAGAAATTATTATACTTTTTCATGGGAAATGGGCAGTTTCTTGGAGCAAACGGAGAAACTTGCAACAACGTTCATGAAGTCTAGCACTTAGATATTATGGAGACTGTAATGAAGGCTGTAGCTGGATTTTGATCCAAAGCCTTGTTTTCTGTCCCTACTTCTGCCCTCTTCCTGGGGAGACAAAATTTAGCTGATAAATTGCAGCAGCTGTTAAAAACAAGGTCAATGATGAAGAAACGATCCCCAGCCCCGAAAGCATGGCAGTGGGAAAGATGATTTGATGGTGATTTTGGAGAGATGTTCCTCTGCCTGGACAGTTTTTGACAAGACGTGCTCAATGGCCCTTAATCCTCACTGCCCTGCCGACAACAGCTCAAAAGCAAACAGCAATAAAATGAAGCCCTGGGCAACATCAGGCTTTGGTCTCTAATCGATGTCGGTTTGTAACCTTTAACTTGCAGGAGCTGTGAGCAGCTCCTGGGGATCTCAGCTGGGGGCTCTGGGCCATTCGCCTGCATCTCGCTGCAGCTGACTTTAGATGCTCAGCCTGATCCTTTTTTTTTTTAAAAAAAAAAAATAAAAAAATCTGGCAACACCAAATCTGCTCTGCTCTCCAGCCTGTGGCAGTGTTTGGGAACCTGAGTCGCAGGGAGTGACCGAGATGGCCATGTTTTCATGCATTTATGCAGATTTGCATATCATGAGGCAGGGAATCTAAGCCACTTGTCACTTCTTAAAAAACAAAACAAAACCCAAGCACATTATTACAGCTTCTCCAGCCATGCAGTAGTGCAGGTTTAATTGCAGCAAACTGCCTGGCTGCTTCCTGACTAAGCTGTTAGTGCTTGAGGCTGCGAACAGCCAGTGATCAGCATCCTCTAATGAAGCAGGCAGGATCCCACCAACACTGTTGCTTGGAGGCTGTAACTGAGCAGCTGAGGACTGCTGCCTGGCCTTTTCCAGCTCTGCTTAGTCCTGGCTTTGGTTGCAGCATCAGGGCAGAGTGAGAGGCAATATCTGCTACCAGGCATCTGCTTAAATCCCTCCAGGTGGATTCACCAGAGGATGTCTGGCTGCCCATGGCAGCCCCATGGAGTTGCTGGAGATAAGCTTGTGGGACGAGCCCAGCAGGGGCAGAAAGGGAGGGGTCAGCTCAATTTGGGGTTGGTTTCATTGAGAGATGAGTCTCGACCCTCTAACTTGTCTTGTGGCTTCTGCTTCTGCAGCTCAACATCCTAAACAATGTCAGCAACTCAGAGGACATCAAGCCTTTGCCAGGTCTCCCAGGGATGGGGAACATGAATTATCCATCTACAAGCCCAGGATCCTTAGCCAAACACATCTGTGCCATCTGTGGGGACAGATCTTCAGGTAGGAGGTTTTCTTTCTTGGGGAAGGCTTTTTGCATGAAAATTCCCCAGACACTCTGAAGTGAGGCTTCACAGGAGTGAACGCTGTGGAGGCTCACTGGGACCATACTGGCGTTGCAGGATTCATAGATGGGTCTGGCTTACCCAAGGGCAGGCTGCCTGTTTTGCAGATTAGTTGTGCTGTGACCAAAAGAAAGCAAATGTAAAAGCCATGTGCAGCCATTTTTACACCTTTGGGGTTGGTTTGAGCTCTTCCACACTGGAGAGAAAGGCAGATGCTTGCCTGCTCACTGATAGCCTCCCCTTGCCTCTCCAGGGAAGCACTATGGGGTGTACAGCTGTGAGGGCTGCAAAGGCTTCTTTAAGAGGACAATCCGGAAGGACCTGATCTACACCTGCCGTGACAACAAGGACTGCCTCATAGACAAGCGCCAACGCAACCGCTGTCAGTACTGCCGCTATCAGAAGTGTCTCGCCATGGGGATGAAGAGGGAAGGTATGTATGTGCAGGCTGGTGGAAGGAATGAGCTTTTAGAAATTTTCCTTACAGTCATGAGGGCAAATGTGGCTCTTGGTGGCCCTCCAAGGCTGGAGCATTCCAAAAACCCACACTGACAGCTTCAGGGCGGTTTTGACCTTGTTTCTTAAAGGAAATGAGGCTGATAGGGAAGCTATTGCACTGTAATTTTTTTTTGCATCTCACCTAAACACACGTACTGGTGATTATTGAACCCATTAAGCCATTTTGCCACAAGCTTGCCTTTAGTTAGTGGCCCTTAATGGCCTGGACCCCTGTAAACCTTTGCTGTGGACAGCACCCAACAGCGAGGAGTCCTGAAGCCTGCTTGTCTCTTGTGTGAACAACCACCTCCTTTTTTGTTTTTAACTTTCTGGCTTCATTTGTCACCTAATACTTGCACTGAAAGATAAGGGTGGAGGATTTCTTTCTATCTTTTAGTAAACCTTTGCTGTGGACAGCACCCAACAGTGAGGAGTCCTGGAGCCTGCTTGTCTGCCGTGTGAACAACCATCTCCTTTTTTGTTTTCAACTTCCTGGCTTCATTTGTCACCTAATTCTTGCACTGAAAGATAAGGGTGGATGATTTCTATCTTTTCATTTTATAGTTCTCTGCCATTTCCACTCTTAACCTCACCTTTGGAGATGAGCTGTAGTACAGTTTGTGTCCTGTGGTGTTTTTGTGCTGTGGGAGAGAGCTGTATGGAAGAAGTTCATGCAGCCTCTCCCATACTCCACATATGGGAGTGGAGCAATCCCCAAAGGACTGGGTTTCTGGTACAAACCACCAAGGTGTTGATCTGGAGCAAGGATCCAACCTGAGGCAATTGGACCTAAGGGAGGAATTTTGCACTGACTTGAAGGAAGCCTCCAAAGAACTGTTGAGGGTGTCACGTGTCTGTGGTGGGTCCCGCAGCCCTGCCTCTCTCCCACAGAACTACAGAGAGTGAAAAGATCTTTGTAAAAGCCACACTAAGTGAATCTCTGCTGCAGGGAAAGGTAAGCCCAGTAGCATGGGTGTTTATCCGTCTACCTCTGACCCCTGCAGCAAGCTGCTCCCTTGGTAGAGCAAGGACAACTGAGCTGTATTGTCTCCCAGATTATACTGACGGATGCAAGGTCAGGTACTGACAAGTAGCATGGCTTTTAAACGGCTTTTTTTTCTCAAGATAAAATAACTGTGCTGCCTCCAGTGTTGAATGCCAGCAGGCAGTGTAGCTGTCCCTTTAGGTAGCCACACTGTCCCCCTGTGGAGCATGCAAGCTGCTCCCTGTGCAGGAGGTCAGATGGTGCAGGGCAGAGCCTGGGGAGGAAGCTGTAATGGTAGGCACAAGCTGAGCTTCATCCTGTTCCCTGTAGCATCATCAATGCTGTGCTTCCTCAACCACTTAGGACAGCGGGGGACCATGAAACATCAAGCTTGAATCAAAAACCTAATCCCAGGCACAGCTCTTCCTTCCAGCTGGGTGCAAAGTGGTTCAGAGGACCAGGGTGTCAGTGCAACTTCCTTTTGCAGAGTGTGAAAATTTAAACCCCGGGACCCTGGTGGATCCTGCAGGGGTTTGCCTGCAATAATCACAAGGGCTTTCTGGCAGCTGCAGAAACTGGGGACAGATTGAAGCTTGAACAAGGAATCCTGGATGAGTTTGGAGGCTGTGGGATGGGACTGGTATTTCCTTGGCATGCTTGTTCTTCCACTAAGATTTTGATGACTTTAGAAGCACTTCCCTGGCTTCTTCCTATCTGTTATCCTAAAGAGGACAAATGCTTCCCCCAGCTGGCTGGCACATATGTGTGTCCTGTGTTGCCCTCCCTCACCAGCACCAGACTGGACACCCCACTGATCTGTCTGCTTGGGTGCTGCCAGTTTTCTAGCAGCTGGGCAGTGCTAGGAAGCAGATCTTCCCAGCTGGGAGAAACGCAGGGAAGTGCTGAGCATGGCAAAGTGTTGCTGAGTCTCAGTGCTGGGGAACCTCCAACGGTCTGGCCCTTCCCTTGGAAGCATCCTAACATAAACTGGAGTAAGGCAAGACTGATGCAAGGGCTTATTTCCTGACACCACTGCAAACAGCAGAGCTGTAAAGACAAATGGGAAAGAAATCTCCTGATGCAAATATCTGATTTACAAGCTTGTCACCCCCTTCTTCCAGCAGCACTTACATAATTGAGAAAATGGGGATCACGTTCTCCCACAGCTTGTTGTGAGCTGTGGGCTTTCTGAGCTGGTCCCTTCCTTGGTGTCCCCTACTGCTTATGTAGATCCCCTCTCCTCTTAAAGGCCTCCTTATTCCTCAGCCTTGGTGGTTTTCCCACTCCTGTGGATGCTGACTGCCTGGTGCTTAGCTAATGGGTGGGGGAGCCATTAGCAGCACCAACGTTTGCATGGCAAGGGCCAGCTTTGCAGCCACCTTCTCCCCCACTGAACCTTTCCTTTCAGGTGTATAGGTGCCTACAGCTCAGTACAGGCCATTCTTTGAGACCAAGCCAGCTGTGTATCTGTCCCTTAGGGGCTACAAGGCACTCTGGCCCCTTGCTTGCTGCTGTATGCTCACACAGAGGAGTGATGCTGGCAAGACTGTAGTTTTGGGACTTTTCACAGAATCACAGAATTATCTAGGCTGGAAGAGACCCTCGGGATTATCGAGTCCAGCCATCCACCTTACTCTAAAGTCCTCCCCTACACCATATCCCCCAACACCACATCTAAACGGTTCTTAAACACAGCCAGGGATGGTGACTCAACCACCTCCCTGGGCAGCCTATTCCAATGCCCGACCACTCTCTCTGTGAAGAATTGTTTCCTAATGTCCAGTCTAAACCTACCCTGGCACAACTTGAACCCATTACCCCTTGTCCTATCATCTGTGACTTGGGAGAAGAGACTGACCCCCGCCTCTCTACACCCTCCTTTCAGGTAGTTGTAGAGAGCGATAAGGTCTCCCGTCAGTCTCCTCTTCCCCAGACTGAAAATTTCTCCCCAGCAATAAGCTAAACTGATATGATGCCTACTGGTCACAGGGTTTTGTGTCTGGTTTTGGGTTTTTTTAGCAGAATTTTCTTATTTCCCTTCTGGGTGCACATTTTTCTTGGAGAAATCCTGGACTTCTCTTGAGCACAAGACTTGATGTACCATGTACACATGTCCTACATCAACTTGTCCTCCACACACCTAGTGGCCCTGGGAGCTAATAACTGAGATCTGGAGAGAATTTCAGTGATTCTGTTCCTCCAGTCAGTAGATAATTTGGAAAATGTACAGAGTTCGGAGAAGAGAGTGAAGGCACTGGGGCATTCAGAGGGGCTAGGAACTGCTTTCTAGTGGGGAGGAGCTGGGAAGAGAGGTGGTGGAGAGAGAGGTGATGCCAGGGCCGGACCAGGTTGGCTAAGTGGTTGCTCACAAATGAGGCAGGCAGCGTGTGTGGATCCAACGGGGGGTGAGGGACAGTCTAACCCTGCTGCTGGGTGCTCTGGCTGCTGTGGAACTGCTAGAAGCACGCTGCAAGCACAGCAAACCTCTGTGTCTGGGTGCTGGGTCTCTCCTGCCTCCTCCAGCATCTAGTGACAGCTGAGTCCAGGCTGCCACCTGGAGGTATCAGCTCCTCTTTCCTGTATTCTGGAGCTTCGTATCTTGGCAATCACAACCTTAGGTCAAATTTGGAGCCTACTGTTCTACAGCAACCCCAAAGTTATTAGGGAATGGTGGGAATAGCCATTTTAATGGATGTACACATGAAATATCTATATTTTTTTTTCTTTCCTGTTCTCCCCCTCCCCAGGGGGTTTCTTATCCCTCCTGCCAGAGGAAATGAGACCCACTGTGAGCAGGTAAGGATTGCTGTGGATGTAATGTTTCTGTCCCTCAGCTGTGCAGGAGGAGAGGCAGAGGAGCAGGGAGCGGAGCGAGAATGAGGCCGAGTCCACAAGCAGCGGCAGCGAGGACATGCCCGTGGAGAGGATCCTGGAAGCTGAGCTGGCAGTTGAACCCAAGACAGAGTCTTACAGCGACGTGAACACAGAAAGCTCAGTAAGGGGCACTAACATCACTTGCAGCTTGAGATGAGAGCCTTCGAGGTGTGATTTGAAAGGACAAACTCCATGCGAATGGCTAGCATTTTGCAAGGGGTTTTTGTTTTGCACCGCCTAAAAATAGCTAGCAATTCTTCTTTTGAAGCTACTCTGAATGAAAACTAGAAAACAGCCTATAGATGATTTTCCTAGCATTTTTTTCCAGCTCCCTTTGGTTTCAGTGAGTAGATAGGGCAATAGGTGGGTGCTAGAGAGCCTGAACCCTCTGCTGGCTTCCACAGTTGCACAGCCCTGGGCAGTGCTTGTCTGCCCCAGTGATCAAGAGCTGGACATAGCAGGTTTACTGCTGTGGTTTTACTGGTTTGGATAAAACTGCTGTTCGTGCCTGTTCAGAGGCTGCTTGATGGCTTTTGGATGTGCCCTGGGAGGCAGAACTGCAACCTGCCATGCAGTGCTTGCTTTGCAAAGAACAGCAAGCAGAGAAGTCTAGCAACCAGCTGATTTGGTTGGTTGTAGAGGGGATAGTAGTAATTAACATCTTCTCTTCTCAACAAGACATAGCTGTGATTATTGGCAATTTGATCATTTTACTGAGTATTGTTAACAATCTTGATACTGTGTGTAGTGCAGACAGTGATTATCAAAGGTTTTACATTAACAAATTCTCTTCTTTTCCTCTGCTGTTTTCCTTTTGATATCGCTCTTAATTAGACAAATGACCCTGTCACCAACATATGCCACGCGGCTGACAAGCAGCTCTTCACACTTGTTGAGTGGGCCAAGCGAATCCCCCACTTCTCTGACCTGACTCTGGAGGATCAAGTCATTCTCCTCCGGGCAGGTAACATCTCCCAGCTGTGGCCTCTGGGGCTATTCCTGGTACCTCTGTCCTTTCTCCGGGCTGTGTGCCATGCCAGCTGGATGGTGAATGGGAGATCTGGAGCTGATCCCTCCCTGCTGTCACATCCTGAGCCATGATGAGTGGTTGGCAGAGGTTGTGGATGGGGCAGTGGAATCTGTGGTTTGTTCCCCTCTTCATAGAGACATGTAGAAGGACTGGGGAGAGTAAATAAATGTGTCTTGTTAATGCATTTCCTATAACTATAGAACTTAACTATGTGTGGGTCACAACATTAGTGTGTAACTTGCAAACTGGTATAAAGGGGTCCCTTTTTTTCTTTTTTTTTTTTTTTTTTTTTT
>NW_015090852.1:3266706-3277532 GCF_001431845.1 Calidris pugnax | reverse complement strand
TTGACAAGACGTGCTCAATGGCCCTTAATCCTCACTGCCCTGCCGACAACAGCTCAAAAGCAAACAGCAATAAAATGAAGCCCTGGGCAACATCAGGCTTTGGTCTCTAATCGATGTCGGTTTGTAACCTTTAACTTGCAGGAGATGTGAGCAGCTCCTGGGGATCTCAGCTGGGGGCTCTGGGCCATTCGCCTGCATCTCGCTGCAGCTGACTTTAGATGCTCAGCCTGATCCTTTTTTTTTTTAAAAAAAAAAAATAAAAAAATCTGGCAACACCAAATCTGCTCTGCTCTCCAGCCTGTGGCAGTGTTTGGGAACCTGAGTCGCAGGGAGTGACCGAGATGGCCATGTTTTCATGCATTTATGCAGATTTGCATATCATGAGGCAGGGAATCTAAGCCACTTGTCACTTCTTAAAAAACAAAACAAAACCCAAGCACATTATTACAGCTTCTCCAGCCATGCAGTAGTGCAGGTTTAATTGCAGCAAACTGCCTGGCTGCTTCCTGACTAAGCTGTTAGTGCTTGAGGCTGCGAACAGCCAGTGATCAGCATCCTCTAATGAAGCAGGCAGGATCCCACCAACACTGTTGCTTGGAGGCTGTAACTGAGCAGCTGAGGACTGCTGCCTGGCCTTTTCCAGCTCTGCTTAGTCCTGGCTTTGGTTGCAGCATCAGGGCAGAGTGAGAGGCAATATCTGCTACCAGGCATCTGCTTAAATCCCTCCAGGTGGATTCACCAGAGGATGTCTGGCTGCCCATGGCAGCCCCATGGAGTTGCTGGAGATAAGCTTGTGGGACGAGCCCAGCAGGGGCAGAAAGGGAGGGGTCAGCTCAATTTGGGGTTGGTTTCATTGAGAGATGAGTCTCGACCCTCTAACTTGTCTTGTGGCTTCTGCTTCTGCAGCTCAACATCCTAAACAATGTCAGCAACTCAGAGGACATCAAGCCTTTGCCAGGTCTCCCAGGGATGGGGAACATGAATTATCCATCTACAAGCCCAGGATCCTTAGCCAAACACATCTGTGCCATCTGTGGGGACAGATCTTCAGGTAGGAGGTTTTCTTTCTTGGGGAAGGCTTTTTGCATGAAAATTCCCCAGACACTCTGAAGTGAGGCTTCACAGGAGTGAACGCTGTGGAGGCTCACTGGGACCATACTGGCGTTGCAGGATTCATAGATGGGTCTGGCTTACCCAAGGGCAGGCTGCCTGTTTTGCAGATTAGTTGTGCTGTGACCAAAAGAAAGCAAATGTAAAAGCCATGTGCAGCCATTTTTACACCTTTGGGGTTGGTTTGAGCTCTTCCACACTGGAGAGAAAGGCAGATGCTTGCCTGCTCACTGATAGCCTCCCCTTGCCTCTCCAGGGAAGCACTATGGGGTGTACAGCTGTGAGGGCTGCAAAGGCTTCTTTAAGAGGACAATCCGGAAGGACCTGATCTACACCTGCCGTGACAACAAGGACTGCCTCATAGACAAGCGCCAACGCAACCGCTGTCAGTACTGCCGCTATCAGAAGTGTCTCGCCATGGGGATGAAGAGGGAAGGTATGTATGTGCAGGCTGGTGGAAGGAATGAGCTTTTAGAAATTTTCCTTACAGTCATGAGGGCAAATGTGGCTCTTGGTGGCCCTCCAAGGCTGGAGCATTCCAAAAACCCACACTGACAGCTTCAGGGCGGTTTTGACCTTGTTTCTTAAAGGAAATGAGGCTGATAGGGAAGCTATTGCACTGTAATTTTTTTTTGCATCTCACCTAAACACACGTACTGGTGATTATTGAACCCATTAAGCCATTTTGCCACAAGCTTGCCTTTAGTTAGTGGCCCTTAATGGCCTGGACCCCTGTAAACCTTTGCTGTGGACAGCACCCAACAGCGAGGAGTCCTGAAGCCTGCTTGTCTCTTGTGTGAACAACCACCTCCTTTTTTGTTTTTAACTTTCTGGCTTCATTTGTCACCTAATACTTGCACTGAAAGATAAGGGTGGAGGATTTCTTTCTATCTTTTAATTTTATAGTTCTCTGCCATTTCCACTCTTAACCTCACCTTTGGAGATGAGCTGTGGTACAGTTCACATCCTGTGGTGGTTTTGTGCTGTGGGAGAGAGCTGTATGGAAGAAGTTCATGCAGCCTCTCCCATACTCCACATATGGGAGTGGAGCAATCCCCAAAGGACTGGGTTTCTGGTTCAAGGTGTTGATCTGGAGCAAGGATCCAACCTGAGGCAATTGGACCTAAGGGAGGAATTTTGCACTGACTTGAAAGAAGCCTCCAAAGAATTGTTGAGGGTGTCATGTGTCTGTGGTGGGTCCCGCAGCCCTGCCTCTCTCCCACAGAACTACAGAGAGTGCAAAGATCTTTGTAAAAGCCACCACTAAGTGAATCTCTGCTGCAGGGAAAGGTAAGCCCAGTAGCATGGGTGTTTATCCGTCTACCTCTGACCCCTGCAGCAAGCTGCTCCCTTGGTAGAGCAAGGACAACTGAGCTGCATTGTCTCCCAGATTATACTGATGGATGCAAGGTCAGGTACTGACAAGTAGCATGGCTTTTAAACGGCTTTTTTTCTCAAGATAAAATAACTGTGCTGCCTCCAGTGTTGAATGCCAGCAGGCAGTGTAGCTGTCCCTTTAGGTAGCCACACTGTCCCCCTGTGGAGCATGCAAGCTGCTCCCTGTGCAGGAGGTCAGATGGTGCAGGGCAGAGCCTGGGGAGGAAGCTGTAATGGTAGGCACAAGCTGAGCTTCATCCTGTTCCCTGTAGCATCATCAATGCTGTGCTTCCTCAACCACTTAGGACAGCGGGGGACCATGAAACATCAAGCTTGAATCAAAAACCTAATCCCAGGCACAGCTCTTCCTTCCAGCTGGGTGCAAAGTGGTTCAGAGGACCAGGGTGTCAGTGCAACTTCCTTTTGCAGAGTGTGAAAATTTAAACCCCGGGACCCTGGTGGATCCTGCAGGGGTTTGCCTGCAATAATCACAAGGGCTTTCTGGCAGCTGCAGAAACTGGGGACAGATTGAAGCTTGAACAAGGAATCCTGGATGAGTTTGGAGGCTGTGGGATGGGACTGGAATTTCCTTGGCATGCTTGCTCTTCCACTAAGATTTTGATGACTTTAGAAGCACTTCCCTGGCTTCTTCCTATCTGTTATCCTAAAGAGGACAAATGCTTCCCCCAGCTGGCTGGCACATATGTGTGTCCTGTGTTGCCCTCCCTCACCAGCACCAGACTGGACACCCCACTGATCTGTCTGCTTGGGTGCTGCCAGTTTTCTAGCAGCTGGGCAGTGCTGGGAAGCAGATCTTCCCAGCTGGGAGAAACACAGGGAAGCGCTGAGAATGAGACTCAGCAACACTTTGCCAGTGCTGGGGAACCTCCAACGGTTTGGCCCTTCCCCTGGAAGCATCCTAACATAAGCTGGAGTAAGGCAAGACTGATGCAAGGGCTTATTTCCTGACACCACTGCAAACAGCAGAGCTGTAAAGACAAATGGGAAAGAAATCTCCTGATGCAAATATCTGATTTACAAGCTTGTCACCCCCTTCTTCCAGCAGCACTTACATAATTGAGAAAATGGGGATCACGTTCTCCCACAGCTTGTTGTGAGCTGTGGGCTTTCTGAGCTGGTCCCTTCCTTGGTGTCCCCTACTGCTTATGTAGATCCCCTCTCCTCTTAAAGGCCTCCTTATTCCTCAGCCTTGGTGGTTTTCCCACTCCTGTGGATGCTGACTGCCTGGTGCTTAGCTAATGGGTGGGGGAGCCATTAGCAGCACCAACGTTTGCATGGCAAGGGCCAGCTTTGCAGCCACCTTCTCCCCCACTGAACCTTTCCTTTCAGGTGTATAGGTGCCTACAGCTCAGTACAGGCCATTCTTTGAGACCAAGCCAGCTGTGTATCTGTCCCTTAGGGGCTACAAGGCACTCTGGCCCCTTGCTTGCTGCTGTATGCTCACACAGAGGAGTGATGCTGGCAAGACTGTAGTTTTGGGACTTTTCACAGAATCACAGAATTATCTAGGCTGGAAGAGACCCTCGGGATTATCGAGTCCAGCCATCCACCTTACTCTAAAGTCCTCCCCTACACCATATCCCCCAACACCACATCTAAACGGTTCTTAAACACAGCCAGGGATGGTGACTCAACCACCTCCCTGGGCAGCCTATTCCAATGCCCGACCACTCTCTCTGTGAAGAATTGTTTCCTAATGTCCAGTCTAAACCTACCCTGGCACAACTTGAACCCATTACCCCTTGTCCTATCATCTGTGACTTGGGAGAAGAGACTGACCCCCGCCTCTCTACACCCTCCTTTCAGGTAGTTGTAGAGAGCGATAAGGTCTCCCGTCAGTCTCCTCTTCCCCAGACTGAAAATTTCTCCCCAGCAATAAGCTAAACTGATATGATGCCTACTGGTCACAGGGGTTTGTGTCTGGTTTTGGGTTTTTTTAGCAGAATTTTCTTATTTCCCTTCTGGGTGCACATTTTTCTTGGAGAAATCCTGGACTTCTCTTGAGCACAAGACTTGATGTACCATGTACACATGTCCTACATCAACTTGTCCTCCACACACCTAGTGGCCCTGGGAGCTAATAACTGAGATCTGGAGAGAATTTCAGTGATTCTGTTCCTCCAGTCAGTAGATAATTTGGAAAATGTACAGAGTTCGGAGAAGAGAGTGAAGGCATTGGGGCATTCAGAGGTGCCAGGAACCGCTTTCTAGTGGGGAGGGACTGGGAAGAAAGGTGGTGGAGAGAGAGGTGATGCCAGGGCCGGACCAGGTTGGCTAAGTGGTTGCTCACAAATGAGGCAGGCAGCGTGTGTGGATCCAACGGGGGGTGAGGGACAGTCTAACCCTGCTGCTGGGTGCTCTGGCTGCTGTGGAACTGCTAGAAGCACGCTGCAAGCACAGCAAACCTCTGTGTCTGGGTGCTGGGTCTCTCCTGCCTCCTCCAGCATCTAGTGACAGCTGAGTCCAGGCTGCCACCTGGAGGTATCAGCTCCTCTTTCCTGCATACTGGAGCTTTGCATTTTGGCAATCACAACCTTAGGTCAAATTTGGAGCCTACTGTTCTACAGCAACCCCAGAGTTATTAGGGAATGGTAGGAATAACCATTTTAATGGATGTACACATGAAATATCTATATTTTTTTTTCTTTCCTGTTCTCCCCCTCCCCAGGGGGTTTCTTATCCCTCCTGCCAGAGGAAATGAGACCCACTGTGAGCAGGTAAGGATTGCTGTGGATGTAATGTTTCTGTCCCTCAGCTGTGCAGGAGGAGAGGCAGAGGAGCAGGGAGCGGAGCGAGAATGAGGCCGAGTCCACAAGCAGCGGCAGCGAGGACATGCCCGTGGAGAGGATCCTGGAAGCTGAGCTGGCAGTTGAACCCAAGACAGAGTCTTACAGCGACGTGAACACAGAAAGCTCAGTAAGGGGCACTAACATCACTTGCAGCTTGAGATGAGAGCCTTCGAGGTGTGATTTGAAAGGACAAACTCCATGCGAATGGCTAGCATTTTGCAAGGGGTTTTTGTTTTGCACCGCCTAAAAATAGCTAGCAATTCTTCTTTTGAAGCTACTCTGAATGAAAACTAGAAAACAGCCTATAGATGATTTTCCTAGCATTTTTTTCCAGCTCCCTTTGGTTTCAGTGAGTAGATAGGGCAATAGGTGGGTGCTAGAGAGCCTGAACCCTCTGCTGGCTTCCACAGTTGCACAGCCCTGGGCAGTGCTTGTCTGCCCCAGTGATCAAGAGCTGGACATAGCAGGTTTACTGCTGTGGTTTTACTGGTTTGGATAAAACTGCTGTTCGTGCCTGTTCAGAGGCTGCTTGATGGCTTTTGGATGTGCCCTGGGAGGCAGAACTGCAACCTGCCATGCAGTGCTTGCTTTGCAAAGAACAGCAAGCAGAGAAGTCTAGCAACCAGCTGATTTGGTTGGTTGTAGAGGGGATAGTAGTAATTAACATCTTCTCTTCTCAACAAGACATAGCTGTGATTATTGGCAATTTGATCATTTTACTGAGTATTGTTAACAATCTTGATACTGTGTGTAGTGCAGACAGTGATTATCAAAGGTTTTACATTAACAAATTCTCTTCTTTTCCTCTGCTGTTTTCCTTTTGATATCGCTCTTAATTAGACAAATGACCCTGTCACCAACATATGCCACGCGGCTGACAAGCAGCTCTTCACACTTGTTGAGTGGGCCAAGCGAATCCCCCACTTCTCTGACCTGACTCTGGAGGATCAAGTCATTCTCCTCCGGGCAGGTAACATCTCCCAGCTGTGGCCTCTGGGGCTATTCCTGGTACCTCTGTCCTTTCTCCGGGCTGTGTGCCATGCCAGCTGGATGGTGAATGGGAGATCTGGAGCTGATCCCTCCCTGCTGTCACATCCTGAGCCATGATGAGTGGTTGGCAGAGGTTGTGGATGGGGCAGTGGAATCTGTGGTTTGTTCCCCTCTTCATAGAGACATGTAGAAGGACTGGGGAGAGTAAATAAATGTGTCTTGTTAATGCATTTCCTATAACTATAGAACTTAACTATGTGTGGGTCACAACATTAGTGTGTAACTTGCAAACTGGTATAAAGGGGTCCCTTTTTTCTTTTTTTTTTTTTTTTTTTTTGCACTTTGAGTGCACTTTGAGTCTTTTTTTTCATGTTCCTTCCTGCTGGCAAGGGTGCAGTTGGTACCTGGGGTCCCATCTTTCCCGTGAGCTGAGCCTGAAACCAGCAGGGAGAAGCCATCTCTCCTGCTCCATATAGAACTGATTTTTTTGCTGAACTACCTCGTGTCCCTCACACCTCCTCTTGCAGGCTGGAATGAGCTGCTCATTGCCTCTTTCTCCCATCGCTCCGTGTCAGTGCAAGATGGTATCCTTCTGGCCACAGGCTTGCACGTGCACCGCAGCAGTGCTCACAGTGCCGGTGTGGGCTCCATCTTTGACAGGTACGTGGCCTGTTTCTGTCATCCTCTAGCAGCAGCAGCAGCCAGGCTGGCTCTGTCTTCCCCCTCTGAATGGGAAACGCGTCCTAGGTGAGGACTAGAGCAAACCCATGGTGATTTGAGTTTAGCTTAGAACGAGGAGGGGACACTTGACTGGCTTAAAAACCAAGATGGGATGAAAGCACCTTGGAAATGGATTTGCAGCTACAGAAGCAGATCCTTAGTCGGGCGTGTGCTGCTCAGCCTTCTCCCTAAGAGTTTGCCATAACTGGATGTAGAGCTAATACTGATCAGCAAGAGCTTTAGCTGGCAAAGCCTTAAACCCCACTTGCTCCTACGATTGCATACATGCTGTCCATGCCATGCCTGCTCCCTGCCTGGCAGGACACTGCGTTACCACTCTTACACAACTGGCACATGTAAAGGTGGTGCCCATGTTCCGCACAGTGAAACGTGGAGAAAAACCCATGTGGTTTTCCTCAAGTGAGTGCAAATTGTTCTCCATAGTCCAAACAGAGCACAGAGGGCATCTGCTGAGCAAAGTGAGAATGGGAGTGAATTTGACGCTCAGGTCCATGAATGCTGCTGATGCACATGTAGAAGAGCAGTGTGTGGTGTGGCTGTCCCTTAAAGCTGCCTCTTCCTGCAGAGAGGAATTGGGGGTATTCCCAGTGCCTATCCCAGATGCTTTTCAGCCCTGAGCCTTGCTGTCCATACCTGACTCTGATTGTCTGCCCACCCGTGTCCCCCACATGCAGGGTTTTGACAGAGCTGGTGTCCAAAATGAAAGACATGCAGATGGATAAGTCGGAGCTGGGATGCCTGCGAGCCATTGTCCTGTTCAACCCAGGTAAGTCTGAGGCCTGGGGCAGTCCCAGGTGACATACATATCCTCTGGGCCATGGTGGGTCACAGGCAGGAGGGCTGTTGGCAGAACTGCAGACTGATTTGTCCCAGTTCCTGCATACATGGTTAAAGAGAACCCAAGTCCACTCCCATCCAAGCACGCAGCCACTCTACTGGTGGTGGAGAGGTCTCCTGTTCTTCCCTACCTGTGTTCTCTCCCTCGTCCAGATGCCAAGGGTTTGTCCAGCCCATCAGAAGTGGAATCGCTGAGGGAGAAGGTCTATGCCACACTGGAGGCCTACACGAAGCAGAAGTACCCTGAGCAGCCGGGGCGGTGAGTGTTTCCAAGTGGAGCAGCACTTGGAGAGCACTTAGAGCAGCACAATTCCCACCTTGGAAAGAGCAGACTGAAGCAGGGGTGTTAGCTCTAGCTGGGCTGGAGCCCCGAGCAAAGCAATGGCAGGACATCAGCCAAAATTGCCCGAAGCAGCCCAGCTCCCACAGGCTGGCCTGTCCTCTCTGTGCTCTAATCCTGGCCCAGGCATTCAAGGTGCTGGCGAGATTCAATTTTCTTGCTTTTCAATCCAATCCTACCCTCTGCTGGCCAAGCTCTCGAAACGCCGGCAGCTGGATCCGTCCTCATCACTGCCAGCCAAGTGATGCCCCCGCAGCATCTTCTGCTATTTTTGGCTCTGGATGTGACTGTGGAGCGCTGCAAATGGGGTGTGGGGAGGGGGAGACAGCCTGCCTGCTGCACCCCCTCACAGCTGCACCTCTAAACAGGAGGCAGCGGCTGGTAGAGGCAGTGCTGAGGGGTTGTGCACCCTCTCTGGGGAACAGGGATTCCTTTGAAAGCTGTTTCAAGAAGGATTTCCGTGGCACCATGGAGATGCAAGTCACTAGTTCAAGTCTTGGCTGGGGAGAGAATCTGGACATATATTCTTCTTTCTTTTTTTTTTTTCTTGGAAGTTTTAAAAATGCTAAATTCTGTTTTGAAAAGATACATATTCCCTCCACACGTGAGGAGAGAAATGCTTATTTCTCTGCTTTGAAAGCATAGGAGAATCTAAGCCAGAAGACTTTTCAAGTCATTTTCGAGGGAGGATTTGGGCTCTGCTCTTCTGAGGTTCTGATACAGACTTGGAAACACATGGGAAGGGTGGCCAGTGTCTTCTGCATGCCTCGACTCTGCTTTCCTCCTCCTAGGTTTGCCAAACTCCTCCTGCGCCTGCCAGCACTGCGGTCCATTGGGCTGAAATGCCTGGAGCACCTCTTCTTCTTCAAGCTGATTGGGGACACCCCCATTGACACTTTCCTCATGGAGATGCTGGAGACACCCCTGCAGGTCACTTGAGGGTCTGGCTCCACTCTGGCCGACCCTGGTCCCTCATGCCCCTGCACAGCCTCCTGCACCTCTGTTCCATTGGGCTGAAATGCCTGGAGCACCTCTTCTTCTTCAAGCTGATTGGGGACACCCCCATTGACACTTTCCTCATGGAGATGCTGGAGACACCCCTGCAGGTCACTTGAGGGTCTGGCTCCACTATGGCCAGACCCTGGTCCCTCATGCCCCTGCAGAGCCTCCCACGCCTCTGCTCTGGGCCTACAAGAGCTCAAGAGATGTCCTCCACCCTCTGCTCCTCCTCGGTGGGATTGTTGTGTTTTTGTACAGCTGTAAATCACCCCCTCTAGCCCTCCCTGGCCTGGCTGTGGGGCGTCACAGATCCTCCAACCAGTTAACCAGTCCCTTGCTCTCCTGTACAGATAATTGCTTTAAATTATTTTTTCACTCTCAATAAAAGCCGACAAAACAAATAAAACAATATATGAGAGAGGCACTGACTGGAGCTGGCAGAACAGTGTCCTCTTTTGCCACTGTCACAGATCTGGCTTGGGATGGGGCTGAGGAACCTTCCCGAGACTCTTGGGCAATCCAAATCAGGGCAGTAACATCACTCAGGGTATCGTTACATGTGCTGATGCACACAGTCCTCTGATCAAGAGAGAACAGGTATTGCTGCTTCTTGCTCCTGCTAAGGAAAGACCTGGAGAAACTTGTTGCTTTGAATGAGAATGTTTCATTCTGCCATCTTAAATTCTTGGAATTTTTGAAGTAATTGAAAAAGTACATTAAAAATATTAAAAAGGAACTTTTTTTTTTCCTGAGCTAATCCAGCCACTGAAGAAAGAACAAAAGTGCTTCATTTTAGTCTAGGTGTGGTATTTTGAGATGACCCAAACCTGGCATGCTTATGGATAACTTTAATTTTTCTGAAGCTTCATGGATCCTGTTCTCAGGCTCGCTTTTTTTTTTTTCTATATATTTTTGCATTGGAAACAGGCTCTTCAACCCCAGATTTATAATCTCATACCTCCGTAAGTGAAACTTACAGAGAGAGAAAGCACAAGCCCCTCTAACAAAACCTGGTCTTTTCCCTGCTCAAATGGTGCTGCTGAAGCTTCCCCTTGCAACTGAGCTAACCACAGTCAAACAAGTTAAAGACGTGAATTTGTTCAATACACGGAGTTTATCCTGGTGGGAAAACATCCTCCCAGGAACCCAGCAAAACTGTCTGTATTATTATTCATAAAACAGGTGTAGTGTTAAGTGATCTGCCCCTCCTGACCCTCTCAGCAGACAGTGGGGTGAGATGCAGCCGTGCTTCGTCTGTCCGTGTGACAGATTGCAACGCTGCCGCTCGGGGAAGTTCCAGGGAAAGGAGTAGTGACAACAGGAAAGAAAGAAGAATAAAAATGAAGCATTTTGTTAAAGCTCCCACATGGGGATGTGATTTATTCTCCAGTATTTCACTGTAAAAAGGTGGAAAAGGGAATAAAAAAAAGCAGGAGAAAGGAAAAAAAAAAATTTCAGAATTATGGAAAGTCTAATATTCTTTTTTTCTCTCAGTGTCACAAAAACAACATAATTCAAAACCAGGAAGAATCTCAAAAGAGGTGAAAAGCAGTGACTGAGAGGCTATTTTCAATTTGAGAAGGTAATACTCCATTAAGAGGGAAGTGTTTAAAGCAGAAACT
>NW_015090852.1:3242294-3266070 GCF_001431845.1 Calidris pugnax | reverse complement strand
CAGACTTGGAAACACATGGGAAGGGTGGCCAGTGTCTTCTGCATGCCTCGACTCTGCTTTCCTCCTCCTAGGTTTGCCAAACTCCTCCTGCGCCTGCCAGCACTGCGGTCCATTGGGCTGAAATGCCTGGAGCACCTCTTCTTCTTCAAGCTGATTGGGGACACCCCCATTGACACTTTCCTCATGGAGATGCTGGAGACACCCCTGCAGGTCACTTGAGGGTCTGGCTCCACTATGGCCAGACCCTGGTCCCTCATGCCCCTGCAGAGCCTCCCACGCCTCTGCTCTGGGCCTACAAGAGCTCAAGAGATGTCCTCCACCCTCTGCTCCTCCTCGGTGGGATTGTTGTGTTTTTGTACAGCTGTAAATCACCCCCTCTAGCCCTCCCTGGCCTGGCTGTGGGGCGTCACAGATCCTCCAACCAGTTAACCAGTCCCTTGCTCTCCTGTACAGATAATTGCTTTAAATTATTTTTTCACTCTCAATAAAAGCCGACAAAACAAATAAAACAATATATGAGAGAGGCACTGACTGGAGCTGGCAGAACAGTGTCCTCTTTTGCCACTGTCACAGATCTGGCTTGGGATGGGGCTGAGGAACCTTCCCGAGACTCTTGGGCAATCCAAATCAGGGCAGTAACATCACTCAGGGTATCGTTACATGTGCTGATGCACACAGTCCTCTGATCAAGAGAGAACAGGTATTGCTGCTTCTTGCTCCTGCTAAGGAAAGACCTGGAGAAACTTGTTGCTTTGAATGAGAATGTTTCATTCTGCCATCTTAAATTCTTGGAATTTTTGAAGTAATTGAAAAAGTACATTAAAAATATTAAAAAGGAACTTTTTTTTTTCCTGAGCTAATCCAGCCACTGAAGAAAGAACAAAAGTGCTTCATTTTAGTCTAGGTGTGGTATTTTGAGATGACCCAAACCTGGCATGCTTATGGATAACTTTAATTTTTCTGAAGCTTCATGGATCCTGTTCTCAGGCTCGCTTTTTTTTTTTCTATATATTTTTGCATTGGAAACAGGCTCTTCAACCCCAGATTTATAATCTCATACCTCCGTAAGTGAAACTTACAGAGAGAGAAAGCACAAGCCCCTCTAACAAAACCTGGTCTTTTCCCTGCTCAAACGGTGCTGCTGGAGCTTCCCCTTGCAACTGAGCTAACCAGAGTCAAACAAGTTAAAGACATGAATTTGTTCAATACACGGAGTTTATCCTGGTGGGAAAACATCCTCCCAGGAACCCAGCAAAACTGCCTGTATTATTATTCATAAAACAGGTGTAGTGTTAAGTGATCTGCCCCTCCTGACCCTCTCAGCAGACAGTGGGGTGAGATGCAGCCGTGCTTCGTCTGTCCGTGTGACAGATTGCAACGCTGCCGCTCGGGGAAGTTCCAGGGAAAGGAGTAGTGACAACAGGAAAGAAAGAAGAATAAAAATGAAGCATTTTGTTAAAGCTCCCACATGGGGATGTGATTTATTCTCCAGTATTTCACTGTAAAAAGGTGGAAAAGGGAATAAAAAAAAGCAGGAGAAAGGAAAAAAAAAATTTCAGAATTATGGAAAGTCTAATATTCTTTTTTTTTCTCAGTGTCACAAAAACAACATAAAAACCCCATCGAAACCAGGAATAATCTCAAAAGAGGTGAAAAGCAGTGACTGAGAGGCTATTTTCAATTTGAGAAGGTAATACAGAATTATGGAAAGTCTAATATTCTTTTTTTCTCTCAGTGTCACAAAAACAACATAATTCAAAACCAGGAAGAATCTCAAAAGAGGTGAAAAGCAGTGACTAAGAGACTATTTTCAATTGAGAAGGTAATTTTCCATTAAGAGGGAAGTGTTTAAAGCAGAAACTGTTCAACCTGGTCCTTGTAAATCCTTTGCCAGGGTTTGAGAGGCTGCATACAGGCTGTGCTAGGGTGGTACCCACACCACACTACTGGTTAGACAAAGCAAGAGGCTCCCTCCAGCCTGGGATGCTACAGGCTCTCACTTCCAAGAGCTGTGGGCTTCTAAGAGCTGGTACCCAGCTAGATGGATTGGGTTTCTCTTCTGATTATAAACCCCTGGGTTTCTCTTGACCTCCCTGCTCTCAGGTGTGGTGGTTTCAACCAAGGAGGGTGGTTGGCATTAGCAGGCCTAGCAAGAGGAGGGCTGAAGAAGCTGATGCCACCTTCTGAAGACAGACCATCTGGTATTAATGGATGGGCTCAGTGCATAATACCAAGGGGTCTGCAGCAGGGTGTTGCTGCCTGTGATTTACACACATCCAGCAGCTCACACACAGATCACAGGCAGAGAGAAAAAGAAAAACGTGAGGGTTCTCATGTCTGAATGCTGTTTTGGAGTCCTGCAGCACTCAGTGGTAACTCAGAGTGGGCTTTGGCTCTGGGGTGAGTAGTGGGCTGAGCCAGCTGGGGAGGACAGGATGCTTCCACACCAACAGTGCTGTCTCTCTCAGGAGCTCACTGGCTGTCCTCAGCTCACAGTCGTTGCAGCTGTGATCTTAAGTGTTTACATGAGAGCACCAAGGTTAGTGTTTAATTTGGCCAAGACATCCAAAGATGTTTTGGGCTGTGCTCAACCCTCTCTGATAGGGGTTTAATGTAGACAGTGTGATGCCTCTTGGTGGTTTAATTTGAGCCCATGATGAGGGATTTCAGAGTTCCTGATGCTCCGTGTTGGCAGAACAGCTCAACACATGGGTAATGGAAAAAAAATAAACTGGACAGCAGAGTGGGATCTAACATCTAGTGCAGATGGCCCTGCATGTGCCCACTGCAGTCAGTGCAAGCAGAGCTTGCTAAGCCCCCTGAGCAATCCATCTCGACTGTCTTGATGCTGATGATCTCAGTCCACTGTCACAAGCAAATCCAGACCATTGCCTGCAATAAGAACAGTCATTTTTTGAAATTGAAGGTAAAGGGATATGATAACCAAGATGGGGGTGGGAAGTCTCAAAGTGGCCATTTGTGGCTCCTGGACATTCCTATGCTTAGTCTGCCTTGAGACCCTGGAAAGATGATCTCGGGGTTGTGGGCCACAAGGTCTCCAGGTTGTGCTTTGAGCACGTGTTGGCAGAACAGCTCAACACATGGGTAATGGAAAAAAAATAAACTGGACAGCAGAGTGGGATCTAACATCTAGTGCAGATGGCCCTGCGTGTGCCCACTGCAGTCAGTGCAAGCAGAGCTTGCTAAGCCCCCTGAGCAATCCATCTCGACTGTCTTGATGCTGATGATCTCAGTCCACTGTCGCAAGCAAATCCAGAGCATTGCCTGCAATAAGAACAGTCACTTTTTGAAATTGAAAGTAAAGGGATATGATAACCAAGACTGGGGCGGGAAGTCTCAAAGTGGCCATTTGTGGCTCCTGGACATCCCTATGCTTAGTCTGCCTTGAGACCCTGGAAAGATGATCTTGGGGTTGTGGGCCACAAGGTCTCCAGGTTGAGCTTTGAGCAGGCCTTTTCCTCTTTCTCCAGGTGACACATCCCACCACACGCTCCCCCACCCCATGTCTGGTAGGTCAGCGAGACCATGGAGCGTGGCTTCTGAAAATAAGAGACTGCTTGTTTGTCTGAAAATGTCACTAGCAGATGGCTGTCCTGTGCAGAGGAGAGAATCATAGAATGTGTTAGGTTGGAAGGGACCTTTAAAGTTTAGCTAGTCCAACCCTCGTGCAGTAAGCAGGGAAATCTTTAGCTAGATCAGACTGCTCAGAGCCTCCTCAAGCCTAACCTTGAATGTCTCCAGGGATGGGTCCTCCACCACCTCTCTGGGCAACCTGTTCCAGTGTCTCACCACTCTCATTGTAAAGAACTTCTTCCTAATGTCTAATCTAAGCCTACCCTGCTCTAGTTTAAAACCATTGCCTTTTGTCCTATTGCTACAGAAGTCATTGAGCAACTGAACTCTACCTGCAATCATTAAGGGCCTGAGGTATGATCAAGAAATACCAAAGTTTAAGTCTTTTTCAGTGTGGGCATTTTCCTTGCAGACATTTGACGTGATGGTGCCTTCAAAATCCAGGCACATCATCCACTTTTCAGGCATAATAAGGAGAGCATAACAGGGTCTAGCTACCTACCCTTCATACTGAAACATGGCTCTTCCTATCTCCTCCGACTTTTGCTCTTGAAAATTTGATACCAGTTGCTGGGTCTTGCCAGCACTTTTTTCTGAAAATCCAGTCATTGGTTTCCCCATGAAGACCCTCACAGCCTCAGATTAAGCTCTGAGGCTTTTTCCTTTGCTCTGCGAATAACAAATAAATCAGGCTCTGGGAATGACTGGTGCAAGGCAGCGTGTCATGTTCTCTCTCCCACCATGCATCACATCTCATGATCTTTCTGAGTCAGCAGTGGGCCTCCCCCCTCTATGGACAAGCTTTGTCCATGGTGGACAAAGTGCATAGGCCAAACGTTTAAAAGCATTTATTAATTCAGAGCAACTGACTCTGTAGTGCTCTATGGAGGGGACTTCAAAAAAATAGCAGGTGTAGCCACTTATGATGAGGACCTTGGAAAATGAAAGTATCCTTAAACTCCATTGCTTGTGCTAAGCTGGATTTGTTTCTTATCCAGAAATCAAGATGGTGTGTTTTCCTGCCCTGTCTTAGTTTGGTTTCTGTAGTGGCTGCTTCAGTTTCTACTGAAGTTCAGAACAGCAGTTCTGGATAAGAAATTAAAAATAATAAATGACAAGACACAAAGGTTTGAGCTGGTTTGCATTCAGTTCAGCTCTGGGCTCCCTGCTGAATTTAGTGATTCAAGGGCATGTCCTATAGACCTTGGGTGACTTTCAGGCACTGACATCCTCACAATGTGACTCTCAACTGAGTGCCACCACCGCTGTCCTTTCCTTGAGGACCTCTTGTCTGGGCTGGGCCCTGTACTGCCTTCACCACCCGAACTCCCCTGAGATTCTCTCTTTGCTGCCTGGTTTCTCTGCTTGTCCCCCCACTGTTCCTCCCAGCTCTCCCCTGTTCCATCAAAGGTGGGACAGGGGAGAATGGTGGGAGGGACCAGGTGGGTAGCTGTGTGCAGCAGCTGATGTCTATAAAGAGTTGTGAGCGTGGCAGGAAGGAGGAAGTGGTGTAGAGGGATGTTTTTGTGTGGTGGGCAGTGCTTTATCTTCTGGGTCAAGTTGGCTTCAGGCATTCAAGGTGCCCTGATGATGTTAGCTAGCATCATGATGCCCAGTGCCTCCTGCCCTAAGGGAGGTGGCTGAAGTGTGTGTAGGCAGCGGAACTCACCATCATAGAATCATAGAATGGTTAGGGTTGGAAGGGACCTTAAAGATCATCGAGTTCCAACCCCCCTGCCATGGGCAGGGACACCTCCCACCAGACCAGGTTGCTCAAAGCCCCATCCAGCCTGGCCTTGAACACCTCCAGGGATGAGGCCCCTCCCTGGGCAACCTGTTCCAGTGTCATCATATTGTTTGGTCTCCCATGTGGCTGCTTCTGGGTCTAGCTCTCCCTGCTCCTGCAATGGTTCTGCATCTGCTTTGCTGGGCAGAGTTAAGGTGATGCTGGAAAAGGGATCTGGTTCCCTGCTGTCTGAGACCATGCCTGTTGCTGTGACTGTAGCGACCTGCCCTTGGAGCTGAGTGCTGTTGATCTCCTTCCAGCAGTGAATGGTGGGGACCTGCTGGTCCACTCAAGCTCCTTGGCAATGAAATGTGAGAACTGGGCAACCCAGCGGGGAGTTGGCTGGGGGAGATGTGTGGCACCTCTTCCAGTGCTGTGGGCTTGTTCATTTGGTAGGTGGCTTCTGTTTAATCCTGTTTTATCCAGACCACCCAGTTTCTGTAATACCTGGCTGCCTACAGACCCTAGAGCTAGAAGGAGAAAGCCTAATCCTGTTTCTCCTCTTGTTTAATTCTCTTCAGCTGGTGCTGCATCTAATTCAGCTGTGGGTGAGCTAATCAGGGAAACTCTGGCCCTCAGAGGCAGCTGTGAGCTGGCTGAAGTACTCCTCCAATCTTTTGTAGGGCCGTTGGCCTTGGTGGAGGTGTGTTTTGGGAGTGAGAGGGTTTGGAGTGTATTTCTTGCATATTTTACTGGTTGACTCGGTGACCATCCTTTGCGTGAGAGCGGGTGTGCTCCGGTACCTGTGGTGGATGTGTGTAAATCCCAGGCAGCGACATGCTGCTGCAGACCCCTTGGTGTTACACACTGAGTCCATCCCTCAGGCCTGGTCCTTCTGACTGAGCTGGGAGCTGTGCACAAGGGCTGCGAGGTAAGGCAGGCTCCAGACCCTTCCTGGCCTGGAGAGGAGGAGGAGGAGGAGGAAGAACAGCATGGGGTGACAATGTTTAGGGAGGAATGGGTCCCTCCTAGCTGTTCCTGCATCTCTGGTCAGACCAAAGCGGGTGTGCAGTCTGAGGATATTAGCAAGGTGCCTCCTAAAGGGCCAGAGCTCTTTAGCAGAGCTCTACCTCTGCTACCTCCCCTTGGGGCTGACTCTTGGCTGTGTAAGGAAAAAATCTATTGCTCTGCAGCTGGGGTGGGATGGGATAGGATGGCTGTGCTGGTTTGCACAGGGAGGAAGAGCAGCAGGCAGTGCCTGGAGCCCCTGGTCAGGCTGCAGTCTGTGCCGGGCTGGTGTCTTGGCAATGTGGCTCTGATAGGTCTGGCTACCTTAGAAACTTGGCTGGACCTGCTCAGAGACCTTCAGGAGAGACAAAGACGGAGGCATCGGAGCCCAGTGCGTCCCTGCTGCAGCTCAGCCTTCCTAGGTGTGAGGGATCAGAGCTGTGCAATGGTACCAAAGCTTTCCTGCTCAGGCTCCCAGTGCAGTTCTAATAACTAGGATACAGTGGAGCTGCCCCAGGACTCAGTTTCCCCATCCCATGGATGGGATGTTGGCAGGGTGGGGATCCACCCCTGCTAACCTGTGGCCTCTCTCTCCTTCCTATGAGCTCCCGAAGGACATGACCTTGGTCCCTGCATCACCCACGTCATCTGGGCGTGGGGAACACTTGGTGACGAGGATGCCCCATGGAGAGGCTAGGAGCACTCCTGCCCCCGGTGCCAAGGTCACCGGTGAACACAGGAGGTGAGGCCCCTCGGAAACCTCCCATCCTCTGCGAGTCTGCAGCTCTGCAGCCGTTTCTCCCCCACCAGCCGGAGAGAGGGGACCCAGCTCTCCTCCGTGCCCGGCCACAGCAGGTACGCGGCCCCGGTCCCGCTGCGGGTGGCTCCGGAGCTGCGGGACCCGTGAAACTCCCCAAAAAATAGCGAACGTATCCTCCGGGCAGGAGGGAAGCGGGAGAGCCGGGCGGGACGGGAAATCGCCGGTGCAGCGGGAAAGCTGCAAGTTTCGGCTTCCCCGGCCGGGCGGGATCTTCCCTCCGCGGATTTCCCCTCCCCGAAACCGATGCGGTTTTGGCGGAGCCGGAGCGGCGCTTCCCCGGGGCCGCCTCCGCCCGCGGCTCGGCGGGACCGGCGCCCGTAGCGGACCGGGCCCCGCTCTGCGCCACCGGGGCAGCTCTCCGGCTTTCGGCATTTTTTATTCTTTTTTTTTTTTTTTTAGTTCCCCCTCCCTCCCAGTACTCATTTTCCTTAAATACTCTGGAGCGGCGGGAGCGAGGCGCCCGGGGCGATGCGCAGCGCGGGGCACCGCATCCCGGCCGGGGACCGCATCCCTCCCCGGGCCGGGGCCGGGCTTCCCCCAAAAGACTCCCGGCCCGGGCTTCTCCTGGAAGGGGGAGCTGATTTCCAGCCGCTTTCACTACCGGGAGAGCCGTGGTGGCGGGGCACCACCCTCCACCTTTTTTTTTTTTTTTTAGTTCCCCCTCCCTCCCAGTACTCATTTTCCTTAAATACTCTGGAGCGGCGGGAGCGAGGCGCCCGGGGCGATGCGCAGCGCGGGGCACCGCATCCCGGCCGGGGACCGCATCCCTCCCCGGGCCGGGGCCGGGCTTCCCCCAAAAGACTCCCGGCCCGGGTTTCTCCTGGAAGGGGGAGCTGATTTCCAGCCGCTTTCACTACCGGGAGAGCCGTGGTGGCGGGGCACCCCCCTCCACCTTTTTTTTTTTTTCTTCTTTTTGGCTTGCTTTCTAATAAAAGAAGAGAAAAAAGCCAGGGAGCGGAGCGGTGCCGGGGCTGCCCCGGTGCCTCGCCGGGCGGCCCGGCCGTGCCCCCCCGGAGCCCGGGGAAAGCCGCCGTCCCCTCGAGGCGTGGCGGGGTCGGTGCCTGCAGCCAGGCAGGAGAGCGGGGAGGAAACTTATTTCGAGTTGGGTGGAGAGGGGAGGGCAGGGGGTGGGGGTCGGGCAGGGAGGTATCAGCTCCAGGAAATGTGCCTTGGCAGCAGCAGTCGGACGGGCGCTTCCCCGCAGGTCGGTGAGCTCCGCTCCGGAACCGTCCGGGACGCCGCGGTTCGTTCCCCACTTCGGGGAGACCGGCCCGGGGAAGGCGGGAGAAGCCGTAGGATCCCCCCGGAGCGGTGGCCGCGGACACCTTTCCCCCCCGGTTACCCGCGGGAAGGCACCGCCCGGGCCGCCCCAGGTAAGCGGCCGGGTCCCGCCGACGGCGGCCCCGTTTCTTCGCGTCCCGCTGCCGCCGGGCGCCCCATGGCTGCCCCCCCACCCCACGTCGGGGCTACGGGGCTGGTGAGACGCTGCGAACCCGCCCGGGGGCAGCGGTTGCGAAGCCGGAGCAGGGGGTCCGCGGGGGGTTTCACCCTCTCGGAGGGAGGGAAGAGGGCAGGAGAGGATCGGGGTGCCCCGGGAGCGGGCGGGCAGCCGGGGCGGGGAAGCCCCGACCGGGGGTGGCGGCGGCCGGGGCTGAGCGCGGCGTGTTGGGGCTGTGTTGGCAGGCGGGCGGCGCGGACCCCTCGCCCTGGCCGGTTCCCCACCATGCTGGACGGGCTGAAGATGGAAGAGAGTTTGCAGAGCGCCCTGGACCCCTCGGCTCCCTTCTCCTCCCTGCTGGGTAAGTCGGGGCACCCCGCTCGCCCTCCCGGGGACCCCCTCGAGGGTGGGCACGGCCGGGTGGGCCCCGAGCGATGGGCACGGGGCGGGTCGGGGGGCTCGGGGGCAGCTTCCCCCCGCTCGGTCCCGGTCTCAGCTCTGCCCGGCGCCGCTCCCTTCGCCCGGGGAGTGCCCGCGGCGCCCGCCTTTCCCGCTCCCGTTTCGTTCTGCGATTGCATTCAATTACGTGTGTGTATCCCCCCCCCACCCCCCGCCCCAGTTGCAACGGAGGCCTTTCCTTGGTATCGAACGAGAAATAATTTATTTTATTTTTTTTTTCTTCGTTTTAATATCGGTTTGAAACAATCGCCTGCTCTCCCAGCTGCGGCTCTGCCGCCGCCTTTCCAAGAGGAACGAAATTGGGGGCGGTGTTCCCCCCCCGGGACTCCCCTCAGGCACAGGTCCCCCCTGGATCCCGGAGCAGCGCCCCGCACACCCCCCGGCACCCCCCGAGCCACCGGAGGGGAAGGGAGCAGCGGGGTCCTCCGTCCATCCCTTGCCCCGTCTGTCTCCCCGTCCGCCTCTCCCTCCATCCCGCGTCCTTCCCCGCAGGCAGAGCCGCGACCCCCAAGTCGGTGTGCGAAGGGTGCCAGCGGGTCATTTCGGACCGGTTCCTGCTGCGCCTCAACGACAGCCTGTGGCATGAGCAGTGTGTCCAGTGCGTGTCCTGCAAGGAGCCCCTGCAGACCACCTGCTTCTATCGCGACAAGAAGCTCTACTGCAAGCTGGATTACGAGAAGTAAGTGTGCCCCGCTCAGCCCCCCTCCCCTCGCTCCGCTCCCACCGCCTGCAAAGCCCCAGCCAAAAATGTTTTGGGGTCCCCCTGCAGCTCCCTGCTTCCCCTGCCCGCTGTGTCCCGAGAGGTGTCAGCCTTAGGGTGCTGTGTGGCCAGTTGTGCTTCTCCCCCGCAGCCTCCTTGCACCCCCCGCTTCTCTCTTTTTTTTCGAGGTGTTTCGTTGTGCTTGCTTTGTGCTTTGGGAATTTAGGAGCCTTTTGTTAGGAGCCTGTGAGACCCCCCGGTAAGGCCAGGGTTGTGGAGGGATGGGGCAAAGCGTTTTCCAGTCTCCTCTGGCTTTATTTTCCTACTGAGCCTCTGCGGGAGGAAAATTACATCCTCCCTGACCCGAGTTTTGGGGTCCCCCTGCAGCTCCCTGCTTCCCCTGCCCGCTGTGTCCCGAGAGGTGTCAGCCTTAGGGTGCTGTGTGGCCAGTTGTGCTTCTCCCCCGCAGCCTCCTTGCACCCCCCGCTTCTCTCTTTTTTTTCGAGGTGTTTCGTTGTGCTTGCTTTGTGCTTTGGGAATTTAGGAGCCTTTTGTTAGGAGCCTGTGAGACCCCCCGGTAAGGCCAGGGTTGTGGAGGGATGGGGCAAAGCGTTTTCCTGTCTCCTCTGGCTTTATTTTCCTACTGAGCCTCTGCGGGAGGAAAATTACATCCTCCCTGACCCGATCCTGGATGGGGCTATTTTCCTAATATCCTCCCAGGCAGTGCCGTGCTATTGCTCCCCTATGGGCAGGTGGGGAAACTGAGACACTCGGGGGGGACAAGGAAAGGCCCCGCTGAATTCAGAGTGTTTGCTCTCACGTACTAGAGGCTTTGCCCACGTCTGGGGCTGGGATGGAGCAGGAAATTGGATGTAGGAGGTTAAAGCTTCCAGCCTCAACACTTCCCCTTTGGCAAGTGTGGGGCTGGGGGGGGAGAAAGAAAGATGATGAGAAAATTATTTTTCTTTTTTTTAAGTGAAAAACCTTTCCATTGGGAATGGGGAGAAGGCTGTGGAGTCTTTCATCTCCTGCAGCTGCTTTCGTTTTTTCCTGCTCATCTCGCTCTTGCCGTCGCTGCCGAACGCCGTTCCCTGGCCGGGTTTCGGAGCCGTTTAAATTTGTGTTGCCTCCGGGCTGGTGGTTTCTTGAGGAGGGTGTAGATGTGGGGGCTGGATCCCTCGCTATGGCGATGCTGGAGCCCTGTGATTTAATTCCCAGGTTGCTGTTTTATGAGAAAACTGTCGTCGGCACCGTTCTCATCCCTGGCCTTCGGCGCGTCGGCGAGCGTGCCGGGGGCTAGCTCTGCTCCAGGCCTTTTAAAAGTTTTTTTTTGGTTTTTTTTTTGTTTTTTTTTTTTCTTTAAATCCCGTATTGTGGGTCTGAGTTTAATCACTATGGATACAAGGCAAATTGAAAGCAGAATTTGTGCGCGTGACCTTGTTTTCAAATGTTTACGAAAGAGCGGAAGAATTAGCTGCTGCGAGAGGGGAGGCAGCCGCGTTACGGGATATTTTTTAGGCAAAAATTTGCTGAAATTGGGTGTGCTGCTTGTTTGTCTATAGAAATTTTAATAGTGGTTCCCATACGTTTCGAATACAATTTGATTCGCGTTTCCTACTTTATCAGCGCCTTCGCTCGGAGCATTAAGGGGAAATTTGGGTGATTATTACTGCAGAAATGCCTTTCCAGCTCGTAGCACACGTGGGTTTTACTCTCTGCGTGTTCAGCTGCGGCTTCCGAGTGCTGGAAGCCGGCTCCAACCTGAAACCTTCCTCCCGTGTCTCTTGGCCGTGAAAGGAATCGGTGCCGCAGTTGGCTTCTTGCCGTGCCCGTCTCGCTGTCGGGATGGACAAGGATGATTGTGGAAAAAAAAAAAATAATAATAATATCACAAATATTTCCTAGGCTCTAGTGGTGGCGGGGTTTATCCTGGTTATTTTCCGGCTGCGTTTGGGTCGGGAACTTTTATTTGAGCCGGGGAGCGGGCTCTGTGGTGGGAAGTTTCCCGGAGGTGGGATGGTTTTAGCTCTGAATCGCTGCTGGCCTCTTCCCCTCTGCTCCCCTCTGCCCCTTGCTCTCACATTGTTGTCACCTTGAATTTATTTATTTACCTTTTTGGGGGGTTTTTTGGGGGTTTTTTTTGGCACGGGGTTGCCAGTCTGTGTTCCCTCTTCCTCCGTCCCCCCGGTGGGGCTCTCTGCCGTGCCGGCAGCGCGGCTCCTTACCTGGGGACAGCAAGGATACCAGGCACAGTCCCGAAGAGCCGAGATTTACATATGACTCCGTATTTAACAAAAAAAACCCTCTTTCTTTGCCCAAACTCCCCCTCCTGTCTTTGGGCTGAGCCCTTTCCCCAGGCCTGAGAGCAGGAGGTGCTGATGCCGGGGCTTTCGGCGCGACACAGGCAGGGGAAGAGCCGCTGCGCTCGCCAGAATGGGGAAAAAAAAAAAAAAAAAAATAATAATATCACAAATATTTCCTAGGCTCTAGTGGTGGCAGGGTTTATCCTGGTTATTTTCCGGCTGCGTTTGGGTCGGGAACTTTTACTTGAGCTGGGGAGCGGGCTCTGTGGTGGGAAGTTTCCCGGAGGTGGGATGGTTTTAGCTCTGAATCGCTGCTGGCCTCTTCCCCTCTGCTCCCCTCTGCCCCTTGCTCTCACATTGTTGTCGCCTTGAATTTATTTATTTACCTTTTTGGGGGGTTTTTTGGGGGTTTTTTTGGCACGGGGTTGCCAGTCTGTGTTCCCTCTTCCTCCGTCCCCCCGGTGGGGCTCTCTGCCGTGCCGGCAGCGCGGCTCCTTACCTGGGGACAGCAAGGATACCAGGCACAGTCCCGAAGAGCCGAGATTTACATATGACTCCGTATTTAACAAAAAAAACCCTCTTTCTTTGCCCAAACTCCCCCTCCTGTCTTTGGGCTGAGCCCTTTCCCCAGGCCTGAGAGCAGGAGGTGCTGATGCCGGGGCTTTCGGCGCGACACAGGCAGGGGAAGAGCCGCTGCGCTCGCACCAGGCTAATTACTTTGAGCCGAGAGCCGGTTGATTATCGCGGGCGACTGACGCCGCGGTGCGCGGCGCGATGCTGGGAATCCCCCCGGCACCGGGGTCGGTCACGCCAGCGGAGCCGGGCTCCGGGGGCCGTTCCATGGTGTGAAACCCTGGTGTCGGGGAATCAGTCTGGATCCTACCTGCCAGTTGTGGTATCGGTGGTTTTGGGTGTTGTTTTCCTTTTGTATTTTTTTTTTTCCCTTATTTATTTATTTATTTATTTATTTTAATCAAAAGGGATTTCTCTCCTCGATGGTGACTGTTGGGATGTTTTACCAGAGATGAGTAGGCACAGTATTTTCTGACACGTATCTTGGCTCTGGTTATAACAAGGCTGTAGAGGGTTAATGACAGAGTGCGAGAAGGCAGAGTTATGCCTTTAGTTATAAATACACCCGTGGAAAGTGTTACGTACGGTTTTAAGCGAGCATCTGACTTGCCGGACTCTAGAAATTGAGGAATCTGTTTATTAAAACAGATGGTTTACGTTTCTTTGTCTTTCATAAAGAGGAAGACCTTGGGAGAGGACCTGGAGAGGGACGCATTGAAGAGCGGGGATGTCAGGCCAGGTGGTGGCATCTCTTTGGGGTGCTGGGGACCCATGGATGGTTCGGATGGCGATGCCGGCTGGGGGGTCACTCTTGGGCTGGATTCCCCCACTGCTGGCTCCTGGGGAGGGACTGCTCGAGCCCGTGCCCCTGGGACGGCGTCTATTTGGGGCAGAGGACGTTCGTTACAGAACATCCTGAATCCCGCGGCAGCCCCCGGCGCTTGTCCAAACCTGATAAGTCTCAACTATGACAAGGTTCAGGCTGCTCCCTGGCCGGCTCCCCGACTGGAGGGACGCACCCCTGGCTGTGGGGCCCCCGCCTTGGTGACCAGGGGGATGGACTTTTGTGGTGGCAGATTTGGGGGGGTGCGGGAGGGCAGTGTTAAACCTGGCCGTCAATGGGGAAGGCTGCTGGAAGAGATGTGGGGCCCCCTCCTTGGTGACCAGGGGGATGGACTTTTGTGGTGGCAGATTTGGGAGGGTGCGGGAGGGCAATGTTAAACCTGGCCGTCAATGGGGAAGGGTGCTGGAAGCGGTGGGAAGAGCGAAGCTTGTGAAGGGGGTTGTCCAGGGGGCAGAAAATCCACATGAGGATGGGAATGGCTCACCCAGAGGTGGGGTGGGATCTGCGCTGGCAATGCCAGGCGAGAAAAATACACCTTGTCCCCATCTCTGCCACCCCCTTGCCTCACTCTGTCCTCCCGCTCACCCAGAGGTGTTTCACGGTGGGCTTGCAGGGGGCAAGCAGAACCAGCCACCGTAGGGAGAACCTGGAGCCGTGGGGATGTCACATCTGAAAGCCCCACCGTGGGTGATGCTGGTGGTGCGCGGCAACCCCACCGGCCGGTTCTGGGGGCGCCGGCAGCGGTGCGGTCGTGACGGGGGGCGCAGCTGGGGAGCGTGGCGACGGCGGGACGGCTTGGCACATCCCCAGCCCCGGCGCAGAGCCCCGGCCCCAGCCCCGGCTGGCAGGAGCAGATGGCCAGCACATCTCGGAGCAGGCCTGGCATGTGGGCGCCGGCAGCGGAGGGGCGGCCGCGGCCCCCGAGCCACCGCCGCCGTGCCGGGCTCCCCGGCCGAGGGAGGCAGTTGTGTGATGCTCGTCCTGTCTTCGCACGGCTGGACGGCTCTGTGCCGTTGCCAGCTTTTTGCACCGTCGTTGCAAAGCTCTTCTGCTTGGCTCTGAAATCCCCTGCTCCCGGAGTCATGGGGTTGTGTGGGTGCCTCCTCCTCCTCCTCCGTGAATTAGAACAAGGAGGCTCATCTGGCTGTAAAGGGAAAAAAAAAAAAATATATATATCCTTGCAAGCTCTGAAGGCACACACAAAAGAAAACGTGTGTGAAGAAACCCATCGGTGTTGGGTTTTAAAATCACACCCAGCATCTCTGTGATGCTGGTGAGGGATCTGTGAGGGATGCTCTGTGATCCCTCTGTGTGAGGGATGAGCCTGAGCCCCCAGCAGTGTGGTCCCAGCAGACCACAGCTGGCTCTGCCCATGGGGAAGGTGGGATCTGCCCAGCTTGGGGCAGCGCAGCCTCCTCTCGCCTGCTGGAAGCTCGTCTGGCAGCTGCTGCTGCCGGAGATGAGAGACGGGCAGAGGTTTGAAGCGTGTTTGTCTTGCTTAACGTGGGGTAATGAATGTGATTGTGTGATTAGCTGCAAACTGTGGCACTGCTTCCCCAGCCTGAGAGGGTGGCAAGGGGCATAATCCCAAATGGATTGAATGAATAAGATGATGCTGATGCTGAATGCTTTAGGGCAGCCTGGTTGCACCAGCCGGAGACTTTCTATGGTCTGGGGAGTTTGTGCTGGCCTTTGTCTTCTCTTGCCTGGTGAAATGGGACTTTTTGCTCCTCTTGTGGCTGATGGGAGAGAATGGTCCCTTCAGAGATCCGTGGGTGAGCATAGCTACTGTGCAGCATGTCCTCTGGGAGGTCATTTTCCTTTCTTGTAGGGGATCCTATGGAGATGACAGTGCTAACGTGCGTTTCTCCAACTGTCCAGGGACTGGGGACAGTTGGGCTGGCCTGGATGAGGTAGCAGAATACGTGGCAGCTGGTCCCTCTTGCTGGTCTTTCTTTTCCCATCTCTCAACCTTTTCTTCTAGTGCTTCCATCCTTCTTGCCTTCTCTCTATCCCCACCTAGCACCTCATCTCCTGTAGCATCATCCCTCTTTCCCACAGCTCTTGAAGGAAACGTGCCGAGTCCTTGCGGGATGGGATGTGTGGCTCTGGGGCTGCTGAACCTGGTCTCATCCCCACCAGAGGTTTGGTGGTGGGTACCACCGGGCTGGGACCAGGTGCCAGTCCTTTGTTTTCTGTTATTAAATGGCCTTGTTGTGCGGGTGGTGGGGGGAAAGCGGGGAAGTAGTGGGATGCAGCAATGAGAGGGGTGCTACGGAGACCACTGTGGGATCTGTGCTGGCAATGCCAGGCAAGAAAAATACACCTTGTCCCCGTCTCTGCCTCCCCCTTGCCCCACTGCGTCCTCCTGCTTGTGGGGCTCCCCCTTTCCAAAGGGGGCAGAGATTTGGTGTCTCGCCCCTTCTCTCTACCCTTCCTTAGATTTGTGTCTTAAAATTAGTGGTTTTTGGAAAGGTCTGGAAGGAAGCAACATTTGGCATCCTGAGAGCAAGGCAGCTGAATATACTCATCATCTGTCCCTCTATGATGGGGACAGGGGTGGCTTTGGGATCACCCTTTCTCCTGCTCCTGGCAATGGGACACTGGAGGCTGCTGGTCGGTGCCGGCAGAGCCAGGACCTGAGCATCCTTGGGACTCTCCATGGTTTCTGCCATCTTATTTCAGACCTACAGTGATTTTTTTAAATTTATTTTCCTTTTTATCTCTCTTTCTCTCCCCCCATGGCACAGCGCTCCCTGATCAGCCCCTGACAGGGTGCTTGGAGCTGGGGGAACCACTTTGGATCTTTGCAATCCTGATAAAGGCGCCAAAAAGGAATGGGCTGGGAGAAGAAAGGGGGGTTTGTTTCAGTTTGATGAGAATTTTGTCTCCACCAGCTGGAGAGACAGCTGGGGTCCTCTCCTGCCCCGGCTCGCCAGCCCTCGCCTCGCCGGTTCTTCACCTGCTCGCAGCCGCCAGGCACGGGGAGGGATTTGCCGAGCCGTGGATTTAGGAGAGCCCACAGTTTGGTTTCTTGCTTGGTCCTTCCTTGGGGGGCTTTCCAGCAGGGTCTAAACCCCATGCTGCAGTCATCCCCAGCCGGTTTCACAGAGGCTGGTGGTCACACCGAAGGCTGGCTGGTGTGTGGGCAGGATTTGCTGTGCCAGCTGCCCCCATCCCTGCTGGCAGCAGTGGGGTGGCCTCAACATACCCAAACCCACAGCAATTTCTGACTCTGCTCCTGCACACTCGCCCCAGGATGCGGCCAAGGGGACTCCAAAGCACCCTCTGCCTTGGGAGGGGGAGAAAGGAGACTTTGGAAGGGGGTGAGGGTTGGTCTGCTCTTCTGCTCACAGGGGTGCAAGTCCTGCTTCTGGCTGAGGAGGGGGAAAACCCAACAGTTTAAATGAGGTTTGGGTCTGGATTCATGATTCCCAAATTTTGGTGAACCCTGCGGTGTGCAGCCAAGGAAGGGTTCTCAATACATCCCATGTCCCCGATATTTTTATTCCCAAGATGTTCTTTGTCCCTTTATGCTCCATTTTGTCTCTGGCTTGTGCCCTCTGCAAACATGGGGAGCAGACACTGACACTGACATGGGAACGGGGGGCCGGGGCTGGAGGACTGTGCTTCTGCCTGTGATTTAATAAAGCGTCTCCTCTGTAATAGGAGTAAAGAACAGCTTTAAAGCAGGGAGGAAATATTTGGATTTTATTAGGGTGAGATACTGGGGTTGACCCAAAGTAATATTATTTTTTTCCATGAATGTGTTTTCATGAGAAATTTGAATTTCTGTATATTTGTAAAAGATTCCAGAAGGTAGAGGAAGGGGGGCCTAATTGGTTGCTCCCTGACATGGCAAACACTGAGCAGACCTGTGTGAAAGCCTATGGCCACGGTATGCTAGCCTGTACCTTTGATTTTGTTCCTCAACTCTTTTAACCTGAAAGGAATCCTTCTTGGGCAGAAGGAAGCCACCTGGTCCCTGGTTATCTTCTCCTGGTGCTGTTGGTCCTCAGGGGCAATGGATGCACCTGGATTGTCTCGTGTGTTTCTGTGAAACCAGCAGGCATCTCATTGCAGCTCTTTCTGAGGTTTGGTGTGGGTTTTGTTTGGTGGGTTTTGTTGTTGTTTTGGGGGTTTTTTTTTGTTTGTTTCTTTTTGGTTTTTTTTTAAGATCGTCTCCTGGTGCTGTTGGTCCTCAGGGGCAATGGATGCACCCGGATTGTCTTGCGTGTTTCTGTGAAACCAGCAGGCATCTCATTGCAGCTCTTTCTGAGGTTTGGTGTGGGTTTTGTTTGGTGGGTTTTGTTGTTGTTTTGGGGGTTTTTTTTTGTTTGTTTCTTTTTGGTTTTTTTTTAAGATCGTCAAACCTTGGTTGCCCAGGAGAGGAGTTCTGGAATCCCTGCCTTCCCACCCCAAATATTTACAGAAAGCCAGATCCCAAAGCTTTTGCAAAAGGCATGGGGCAGGCGGAGCTTCTTGGGCAGAAGGAAGCCACCTGGTCCCTGGTTATCTTCTCCTGGTGCTGTTGGTCCTCAGGGGCAATGGATGCACCCGGATTGTCTTGCGTGTTTCTGTGAAACCAGCAGGCATCTCATTGCAGCTCTTTCTGAGGTTTGGTGTGGGTTTTGTTGTTGTTTTGGGGGGTTTTTTGTTTGTTTTTTTTTGGTTTTTTTTTTAAGATCATCAAACCTTGGTTGCCCAGGAGAGTTCTGTAATCCCTGGCTTCCCACCCCAAATATTTACAGACAGCCAGATCCCAAAGCTTTTGCAAAAGGCATGGGGCAGGCGGAGCAGTGCCGTGCCAGGGCTGTGCTGGCAGCAGGGGCACAGCGTCGGGCTGGTGGCACCAGTCTCTGCTTATCTGGGGGTCTTTGTATCTTCTTGCTTATCTTTTTTGCTGGGAGCTCATTAATGGAAGACCAATTTTTTCAGTTTATCATGGATAATGTCAGGTGCTCCGTGTTTTGTATGCTGGCTATCTGAAAATGGTATTTTCTCCCACAAAGGTTGGATGTTTCAGGAGGGTGGCGTGTGCGTTTCTCAATGCAGGGCTGAAATCATGTTGTGTTCATTGCAAACTATTTATTTTCTCATACTGCACTGTGTGCTTGCATGCACCTACTTGCTTTCAGTAGAGGCTGAGCGTTTCCCACACCCGCGTTTCTCAATGCAGGGCTGAAATCATGTTATGTTCATTGCAAACTATTTATTTTCTCATTTTGCACTGTGTGCTTGCGTGCACCTACCTGCTTGCAGTAGAGGCTGAGCATTTCCCACACCTGCAGATAGGATCCTGTGGTTGGATTCAGGTCTCCTGCAGTCGGTGCCTGGTTTGACTAGGATGGGCCACGGTTGCACGTAGGGAAAAGAGCTGAGACTTGGCTCCTTCACCCGTGAAATGGAGCTGGAAATGTGGATATAACTAAAAAAGGCTTCATTCATCATTGCAAGCTTTGAGAATCTTGCTGAGGTAGTTTAAAGTCTGGGCATGAATTTTCAGTCTCTTCCCAGATTTGCCTAATTTTTGTCATGCTTGCCTTTGTGTATTTCCACCTCGGGCTACCTTTGACAAAAAGGTGACCCTGGGAGGTTGTGCTGCAGAGATACCAGCTTCTCCCAGGTGTTGTTTAAGGAGAATCACTCTCCTCTGTATCCCAGCACATCCTGGCAGGCAGCGATGCTTCCCCTCATCTGACAGTGGCCAGGGCTCCGTGGCCACAGACAAAAGGTTCTCCCTGCGCCGAGCCATCCTGCTCTTCCTTTAGGAAATACCTCGAAGGGCAGAGCATGCTGGAGGAGGCTTCCTCAGCTGGTACTCATGCTTGGCAAGCCCCTCAGGGCTCAGCATTGATCCTTTCCAGCTATCCCCCCTATCACCATCCTCCGTATATTGTCTCTCGCCGCTCTCCTTCCCTTGTAGCCTTCGTTTCCTAACGCTGCTCTTGGGGAGAGCTTTCTGTCCTTGACAGCGGAACAAATCCCTTTTCACGCGACCATCACTCCTCGGCCCATTGTCCTCCTCCCCTGCTGCCACCGTGCAAAATCTCCCCCCCGGTACCTCTGTTCCTCTGGAATGATAACCACCCTCGCGGTGGGGCGGCCAGCCCCCAAAATCCCTCTGAGCAAGGTCCCCTGCCCTGCAAGGGAGCCAAGTGGGATCTTAAACACACAAAAAGAGGCAAGGACGATTCCCAGAGAAAAGGTTTGTTTAGGACCGTTTGGATGTGTTTCATCTCTCTGGGGCGTGTGTATCCTCTCCTCTGGTTTTGTGCTGCGGAGCTCCTTGGGTGGACCTGGAGCCTGCGTGTGCCGAGGGGTCTTTCTTCCCTGCCTAGGGCCAAAGGAACCACGTTATAAGTTGATTTTTCACTGCATAGCATCACCCAAAGCGGTTAAGCAGGAAGAGGGAGGCGGCTATTTTCTCTTTGCTATTGAAAGCTCAGGGAAGCATTTGGCAGGAAAAAATTGGAAAGGGGGGAGAAATAGGTTAAGGGACCTGAAGACAGTTCTCAGCTGCAGCGATTTTTTATTCGAAAGAGTCGGTATTGCCATTTTTCCCCTCAAGTTCCTACCATCGTAAAAACATAGAGATACTTTGGTTGTCAAAATTTCTGGCATTTGCCAGCTCTGTTAAGTCTTTATTCCTGGAAAACAGTGTTTTATTTATGCAAAATGTTGCTAACCTCTGCAGTAATGTGTCTAAACAGGAGGAGGGAAAAGCAACATGGCAAATGTTCACAATTACCTCCATAGGGGTGATTTTGATGCCGTTGAATGAATAAATTCGTGGGTGCTCATAGTGGAGATGGACGTTTGTCTCAGCACACCCAGTGACTTCTGTGTGAAGCCCAGATTGGGGCTACAATGCACTTCTGGGGCATCTTTTCCATTGCTGATCTTAGAGGGGACCCTCCAGGCAACAGGAGAGGAGGGAATGGCAGCTGTGCTGCATGTGCATCGGGTGTGCAGGACCCCAGCCCTGTGCTGGGTGTTAGGGATGGGGCAGCAGTCTCCTCTCTGCTTGAAGACCACTTTCTGTAGGCTACTGCAAGGGTTGAAGAGGAGGAAGAGGCTGCTCTGGAGCATATGGTTCAGCCAAGCCAAGGTCTGAATTGCACAATGGAGATGCTGAACTCCAGGTTCTTGGCTGCAGGGAAAGCTGAGAGCGCCTTGCTCACCCAAACCAAGTCCGTGAGCCCAACCATCCTCTTGGCTTGGGCACCTGTGGTCTCCAGTGTGGTGGGATGGCTCAGGGTCATGTGTCTTGAGCCTCACTTGTGCCAAATGGGTGGTCCGTTGGGTTAGTGATGAAGAACTGAATTACTGAATTATGTATATCTCGGCATCTCCGCTGCTGGGCAGAGAGCTGGAGTGGTATTGAGCAGATCCTTTTAAACAGCAATGTGGACGTGGGAGCTTGGTTAGGAAAGCCATTAAGTGTTTGAATCTTCTTGATGCCTGCCCAGGTGAATGTTGCTCCTTCCTTCTGCATCCATAATTATGAAAGCCTGAAAGAGCAACCTCAACAGACTGGCTTAAAAGTTTAATGAAGCTTAAAGTCTTATAGGTTGAGCTTTTGAGTCCAAGCTCGTTTCAGCTCTGGCCCTAGGAAGGAGGGTTGACCAGAAAGGAGGAGAGGCTTCCTGCATGCATTACCTCGAGGTCATTAAAATGTTGATGGGAGGACATATTGATGGGAGGTTCTGTTATGGAGATGAATTAGGAGAAAGTAATGGGTGAAGACATCCGAAATAGGTGAAGAGCCCTGCACGGGGAAAGTAGGTCCAAGAGAGGTGTGTATCCTTGGAAGGGGGAAGGTTGCTCATGGCTGGGATAAGATTTTCTGGCCCCTGCTGTGCAAGATGCGTGTGTGACGGACGCCCTCTGCTCTGCAGCACTGATGGATGGGTGCCAGGGTGCAGCAGGATCCGGGGAGCTCACCTGCTCTGCCTGGTGTAACACACTTCTCGCAGCGCCCACCAGAGATGCTCCAGGCTGGGGAAGGTTGCTGGCCTGCCCACACTGGCAGGTCTTTGACTTGGGTCCTAACAAGAACCAAAGTGTCTGTGCCCATGGTAGGGTCTTTACAGGACTTTCCCCCACAGCACTAAACTAATCTTTGCACCTTTTTTTGGTGGGCTGAGACATGGAGCTGAGACCCCGAGGAGTTGGCCAGTGGCGGGGCTGGAGAAGAAATGCTCTCTCCCCAGATGACCTGCATTGTGGATCTCTGCTGGATCCCATTTTTAGTTTTGTGGTAAGGGTTTGCAGTGGGAACTACCTCTGGCAGGGTACTCTGGGGCTTCTGCCTGCTCTCAGTGCTCTGCCTTTCTCCTCCTTTCACCTCATGGTGAAACTGCAGCTCTTTTGTGGCTGGAGTGAAGATGGAAGAAACGTGGTCAATGCTTTGATGCTGAGGGTACATAATGGTGACACAGCTGGCTTCATGGGACCATTTCTTCATGCCCAAACAAGTTCAGAGACACTGATGCCACCCATTCTTATCCAGGCAGGGTGACATGAAGTGATGAATCTGGCTGCTAAACCAGAGCGCCAGATCCACTCTGCTCTGCTGGGATGGCTCATCTCCATCCTCCAAAAAAAGTGCAGTTTCACTGCCAATAATGTCTTTATGCTATTTCAAGCTGCATAACAAAAATCCCAGGAACTCCCTGAATCCTTGGCTTTCAAAGTACATATACCCCCACCTTGAACTAATTTATTTCTCCTGTTTCAGGCAGTTCTGCCTCCAAACATCAGCCTTGGTCCTTCCCTCCCCAGCCTGATGCCTGCAGAGCACCATTCTCACACAGGGCAGCCACTGGCCTCACCTCAGGGCGATGCTTTGCAGGTTTCCTTAGTCGGCCACGGAAACTCATAGGGCACATCATGGGCGAAAGGTGCTAATGAAATGATAAACCAAATCTTCATCTCCCCCTTTAGTGCTTTTACACTGGAAAACTGCAGCAAAACTCAACCAACAACGCATCCTGCCGAAGCTGCTTGGTTTTTTTCCATAAGGATTAGTGGTTCAAGAGCGGGGATTTTCAAACTGACAAGCCCTTGGCAGAGAAATAATTATAGGCTTTTTATGCTTTGTGTTTCCTAAGTAGTTCTAAATGACTTTTTCCCTTGGGGCATTTTTTTTTAAGTCCACAAAAAGGGGAGAAAAAAATGTGTATTTCTTCAGTGTCCTTGAAAATATGCAAGATGTTTGTGGACACCATTCAAGTTTCAGCTATAAGATTTTTTTGCCTGTGTTTGTTTGCTTTAATCACGTCCAATCAACCGAAGTTTCTTGGCTGGTGATGCTTCAGAAATGGATCTTAGAAATGAGAGATGGAGGGAGATAGATGTGATCACTTCTCAGCCATCTCAGGAATGCGGGTTTTGCCTCTGCAGTATATTCCCCGGGGGTTTTACCCCGCTCCTTGCTGTAAGAGAAGATTTCTGGGGCTAGCAGAGCTGGTTTTCCCCGTCAATATCCATTATTTGCTTCTACTGGGTTGCTGCGCATCCTGCTGGGAAACCTTGCCCCTGCCCCTGTTGCCAGCATCCCACTGCAACTCCGGGGGGCTGCGGAGCCCAGTGGGTCTCACCCAGCTCTGTCATCTGCTGGGTCCTTTCCTCACCTGCACCTCCATCCTAACAGCTTTGGCCAGCCTTTTTAATTTTAAAAAAGGCAGCGTGATGTGAAAAAAACCACCCGGGGGTGGTTGGGGTCAGCTCCAAGGTGCCTTCCATCCCCAGCAAAATTCACTCCCGGTGCCTGTGCAAGACCTTAACACGGTACCCAAATTTTCTGAGCACACCTGCCATCTCCCTGTCGCAGCATGTTTCGCCGTGGCTTGGTCCCAGCCTGGAGCTGTTTGCTCTATACTTTTTTTCCATGCCCCCTGGAGGATGCTGTTCCCGAATCCAGGCTATCCCGTGACTGATTGAGGGAGTATCCATCCCTCCCTGATGCTAAATGCTGCTCGCGCTGTAAGGGGGGGACTTGGGGGAGGGCTCTGCTGGCATTTACACTCACTGCAATATAAAAGGGCAGCGCTGGGGCCTGGAGGGGCCACTTTATTGCATCGGCTGTCAGGGCAGCGCTGGGGTGCTCCCCTGGGATTACCAGTGCAATATTCCCGCTGTTGGCAAGGAGAGGGGGCCAGGCTGCTGTTAATAACGGCGTTGCTCTACCTTGCCTTTATTAAGTGAGGGAAGCCTCTGTTCCTTGTGCCCCAGGCGTGTCTGGGTCCAGGCTTCGTAGTGAGAGGGAGGGGGGGGGGGGGCTGGGGGGATGGTGTTTGAAGTAAT